>NC_043976.1:2396074-2438574 GCF_902148855.1 Sphaeramia orbicularis
TATTGATCTTGTTGATTAGATAAAGGCAAGAAAACGCCTATGTAAAGATCTGCTTTTGTGTCAAATATTTGAGTATAGTTTGAATTTATTCCAATTTTGATCTTATCTCCCTAATATTTGGAACCAATGTTCACTTTTAGAGTCTTTGAAAAGGTTCTTTAAGCATCTTTGTGTTATTTATGCAATAAATTATATACATTTTTCAAATCAGATTTTATATTTTTTGTGTTTTTTTTTTCTTAAAGTGAAAAAATAATAGGCAGATGAGATAGATGAAGTTGTTCTGGAAAAAAAATATACCAAACATGGGTATAGTCAACATTTCTGTATATAGTATATAAAGGCAAAATCAAAAGTACTCAAAAATGGATAAAATAGGCTCAGACCCCTAAGGGTTAATGAAAGTATTGATCTTGTTGATTAGATAAAAGTCTCTGAACCTGGCGTAGCAAATATGATACAGATGGTTTTAAAGGGTTAACAAGAACAAATGACAGTAACTGTGGAGACAACGGACACACCTTAAACAGTAACAATAGTCTCTTTTCCATTGGACATCTGCACAAAACTTTACTGATATTTACTAATTGTCAAAAAAACAGAAGTTCATAATGTCGGTTTTTCCATTAAATCACAAATGTGATGATTTGTTTTATTATCGTGAGACGATACAAGAAGTCATTCCATAAAAATGTCGACGAACATAAATATGGTGTTTATTTAAAGATACGTTCATTATTATTATATATTACCCCTCTATCTCCTACTAAATTAAAAAATGATTGGGTTTCCTGGTGTGTCCAGACATACACACACATATTTCTTCTTATTCTTCGCTTGTTGTAACGTACGTCAACATCCATTTTTTTAATTCACCCGACTCTAGTTGTGAAACAAGGTCTTTCCATTGCAGTTTTGTGTGATATACCATTTGTGCTACACCCGAAAAATCAGCTCTTGCCAGCGCAAAAACTTTAATCGAAAAATGAGACTTTTGTCATTTTTCCATAAGGTAAATTTTTATGTGCATTATATTTGTGGAATTTGAGAGTCAATGGAAAAGTGAATAATGATAAAACTGCGACTGTTGCGGACCTGTGATGAATAAATCTAATTGTTTGTCTGGTCTCTCCTCAGGTAATCTGGATCTGACGGGTCCAAAGCAGGTGTTTAAGGCAGAGAATAACCCCTGGGTAACTCCGATCGCAGACCAGTTCCAGCTGGGCGTCTCCCATGTGTTTGAATATGTCCGCTCAGAGACCTACAAATAGTAAGTAACAACTCACAAGAACACTGAAAACCAGTCGACGCTCAGTATTTCTGCAAATTTCACTGTTAAGTCAAAGCTTCAACCACAACATGTGCTTTAAAAACACCAATGATAACCAAAACAAAACAGAAGAAGAGCATCAGTAAATTAATAAATGTCCAGCTGATGTATTCATTAATACTGGTGTAATGGGAGTACTCCTACCGGGGCTGAGGTTCTGTGATGTCACATGTGTTTGTACTTTGGAATGGAAGCGTTCTTGTCTTCAGTGTAGCAGCAGAACAAAGGCTGCTGTTCTACAGCACAAGGAGATGCTTTAAATCCTCTGTCAATGTTTCAAACGGCTTCTCAGAGGCGTTCTCTGGAACTAATCCCTGATCTGTGTGACTGCGAAGGACCCAAAGAGACCACAGTTATTCCATATTATGTTTGCATAGTTGTACAGGCCAAAAAAAAAAAGGAGAAGGAAAGATGGAGCAAAACGGATCAAATGAAACAGACCTATTATTATTATTATTATTATTATTATTATTATTATTATTATTATTATTATTATTGTTATTATTATTAGTAGTAGTAGTAGTAGTAGCATTATTATTATTAGCATTATTGCTAGTCATTTTTCCATTGGACATCTGCGCAAAACTTTAGCGATATTTACTAAATGTTAAAAAAAATAGAGGTGCATAATGTCTCTACAGAACGATTTGGACAGGATTTAGGAAAATAACTGAGGAGACAGAAACCTTCTTAATGAGGAAGCAGAGGAAACTTTGTATAAGGCTGTGAATATTCATGGTTGGTTAAACCAAAGGCATAATATAATATAATATAATATAATATAATATAGTTTTTATCCAGATGTGTTCCTCTGTGGGAAACCCTTCTATATTTACTGTGGATGGACATATGTTTGCACCAGTTCATGTTAAACTTTTTTTTAAAAAAGACTTTATTGTTTAGTTTTCAAATAGACATCTACATCAACATAGGACAAATGAACTAGTCCGAAGCAGAACAACACACACAAACATCAAACCACACCCACCCACCCAAAGGCTCAGAGAGAAGGAAATAAAATAAAAAGAAAAGGGGGCACGCAGTTCGACTGATTTTTATTGTGTAAAAAGAAAACCATTTAAATCCAGATTACAGTCTGATGCATAATGGTTGTTAATAGTCTGTTATTTGTAAACAGGCATATGAAACCAAGGGTCACTGCAAAGATGAGGACAGAAATGAAATGAAAAAAGAGAAGGAAGGAAGAAGTCTACTGGAAGGGGATGCCTTGAATAAAGTTTACAAAAGGGGTCCAAGTTAAAGTGAAATCTAGATGCTTTTTATCTATTCTGTATCTAAGCTTTTCCAGTTCATGTTAAACATTTTTACACTTCAAACACTGATCCGATCCCAGATTTGAAGCTCAGTCTGAAGCAGTCATGTTGATTCAAATGTTTATGTATTATATTTAGTGGCAGATGAAACTGATGAGTCACTGGTGTCTGTCAGACTGAATGATGAAGGGTCCTAGACCACCGCTCGAACATTATGATCCATCACTCTGAAGATCCAGCTCAGTGTTCTATCAGCGCTGTCAGTACACACACAAACACACACACACACCTGACAGAACCAGTGTTCTATCACAGAACCAGTGTTCTATCACAGAACCAGTGTTCTATCACAGAACCAGTGTTCTATCAGCGCTGTCAGTGCACACACAAACACACACACACCTATGTTAGGACTGTCATCAGAGATTCAAGGAGTTAATTAAGCATAATTAAGCAGATCAGACAAACTAGTATTGAAATGTCCGATTTCCCGCTCAAAGCAGTAAGACTAGGGGTGTAAGAAAATATCGGTTCCACAGCATATCGTGATATTTCATTTCCTGATACTGTATCGATATTAAAAAGTGCTACATCTGTATTTTTAGGTATTTCTTCAAATGCAGACATGGCAGAGGTTCATTTTTTGTTTTCTTTTTTGTTCATATTTTTGGGGAATCCTCCAAGCTCTTTTATTTATATATTCACTTTGGTATTTTTAGTTGTTTTTTTTTTTAACTGATAACACTGTTTTGTTAAATAATGGTTATTTCAGACATCCTAAAAGCACTTTTTACTGTTTGAAAGGCAGATGTTAGTTCCTTTGATGGGATCACACAAAATAATGATGTTGGATGATTCAGGGACTGTCCACTATACATTCTATTCACAACTAATAGAAGGTAAAGGCAAAGATACTGAGAATATTTCACCTACAAATTTATCAGTCCAGTCGTTCTTTTTTTTTTTTTTTTTTTTTGCATTTTACTCTAATAGTTAGTGTGGCCCCCCTTGGCAACAGTCTAAGGAAACTCTGGAATGAGCTTCTGAGAGCGTAGAATGACATTGGGGTTGAAACTCTCAGAAAATACATCGACACAATGCCAGAAAGATGTGCTACTGTGATTTTTGCCAAGGGGGGGCACACTAAATATTGGAGTAAAATGCAAAAAAAACAAAAAAAAAACAGGACTGGACTGATAAATTTGTAGGTGAAATATTCTTAATACCTTTGCCTTTAGCTTTTGCAGTGGCAAAAAAGTGAAATTCAGGCTCTAGGAACAAATAGCCCACCAGTTTCTTAAGATTTGACAAGTGTTCTAATATTTTTGCACACCACTGTGTACTTTTTTTTTTTTTTTTTAATATAAGGCTGAGTGACAGCAGTTGAACCCAGGATGTTCATGTCAGTGTTTGAAGAAGGGAACACAGCTGTTCTGTTTCTGTGGTTTATTTATTAGAACCTCAGCACTTCTTCAGTAACTTCGTGCTGACCTGTTCTTTTTTTATGGACTGTACATATTTATGTAAAACAGGGGTAGGTCTATATAAGCTGGGTGTCTTCCTTCTCCATTTCGGTCATAAAGCGTTGTCGAGGAGCCGCAGTGATGTCATACATTGTGGGTTTTTTCGGTCGGCTTATTGCCTTCGATATTCTAGAAAGTTCTGTTTAAATTTGTGGTTTCTCTTTGCCTTTCGTTCACTTTTGTATTTGGTTCCTACTTATGTTCAAAATAAAGTTAATCATAATCATCTTCATCATAATTTCACAACAGTCTCATCGGAAAAGAGAAAAAGTGTCCACAGCTGGTCTGGCATCTGTATGAGTTTCATTTGTGCTCTCCGCTGTAAACACACACTGTGGACCGGAGACGCCACCGACCTCCAGACAGGTGTTGAATAGTTTCATCCCAAAGAGCTTTTCTCTGCAGCTCTCCAGCTTCATTCACACCTGACTAAATGTCCTTCACCTCCTGACTCTGTCAACACACACATCTGTCTGCACCTCCGTCTAATTTAACAGTCTGAGTCTGGACTGGGAAGCTTTTAATAATACTGTTCTATTCTTCTAATACACATTAAAAACAAAGACAGATGAGTTTATATAAACCTAATCACTCACACCTACACATTTATATACATGTAACACAGTTTTTACAGTGTGTTTGTGTGTTTAATGGGTAAATGAAGAGATGTAACATACAGACAGTTCAGAAGTACACCAAATAAGTCACTTGTTTGTTACTAACATTTGACCTTTTCACACAAACCTTCTAATATCATGTCCACCAAACACTTAAATACAGGACAAGTGAGGACAATAAGTGAGGTTAATAACCTATAAAAGATCTAAGGGACTTGGTTTTTCATATATTCTGCTGATTGGAAGCTAAAGGATAGACTGTTGAGTGGAGAAGGGGTGGGATTAAATCAGTTCTACTTCCTCCCACTCCTTTTCCAATGTGCAAATGAAGTCATGTATATGTATAAGTTTTGCTTTTGTTTTTTTGTTTTCTTCCATTACTTCTAACTACCTGTTTTATTTCTAAGGACTAAGTAAGATTATTTTGTCTTGTTGCATATTCGAAAAAGAAAGAAAGACCAAGTATGGGAGCAGGGCCTAAAATTGGAAACTACAAATGTCATCTGCAGATATGATGGTAAAAGAGGTTCGGCTGCAGCAGGTCTGTGTTCACAGTCTGGTCTGTCGCTCATTGGTCTGATAAAGAATCAGTCTGAATACATAACCTCAAAGGATATGAAATTGTGAGATCAAATTCTCATATTTATGCTCATTTTATAGAGAATCACTTAATCAATCAAACCAAATACTCAGTCGTGTTCCAAAGGCTAAAAGCTAAAAGCCTCAGCTGTTTGTGGTGAATCTAGCTGAAGAACTTTCGTCCTCTTGCTTCCTTTACAGTGGTGAAATTCCCCTCTTATCCCCTCCCTTCCTTTTTTATTATCCGTCTTCTGCATTTCTTTAAAGGAAGATACTAAATTGCTTGGCAGCTCTGGTGAAGAGGAGGTGGCGGTAAGAGGAAGGTCCAATCAGATCAATGGCCTTTGGCCTCCCTGTACATTTATCAAATACACACACACACACACTCATATTCTTTTTTTTTTTTTACTTTTTAACACACACACACAACAGAACTTTGCAGCAATTAATTAAGCCTTGTGGAATAGCACAGCTCCATAAAAACATTATCAGGAATCTGAATCCATTCGCCTGCCTTCTTCTGCATTTAATTGGCCCTAACAGTTCATCACTGCAGCAACACACACACACACACACACACACACACACATATACACACACACACTTCAAAAATAATAGGAAATCTTTATGTTGATCTACAGCAAAAACTGTTCCTTCTGTAGGCCTTTATCAAACCTTTTGACTCGTGTGTGAATAATTCTGGTCCTTTGAAGGTAAACCTTGTGTTTGTGTTCAGATTCACCTGTTTCTGACACAGTGGACGTCTGAACAGTCTGACACAGAAACACTAACGGAACAAACAGGATGCACTTACCGCACACACAGCCTCACTGTCCATCCCATAATGACCTAAAACAGGGCTCTTGTATGTTTATATCTGTGGCTCTGAACTTAACCAATAAATAATGAATACTCCAAATTTTTCCTTTTTTGTTTTAGTGTAAAAATTTAAATTCCAGAAAAATGTTTATATTTACAAACTATTCATTCACACAAAATGTGAATAACCTCAAATGTCTTAATAGAAGTCAGTATAATTGCACCAGTATTCAGTCTGTTATTACATGTTGTGTGTATTTGTAGATCCACTACAGTAGAATGAGCATGTGGAAATGATAAACTGAGGCAGAGTATTGATAAAATTACACTTATTTTTCATAAGAAATTTCAGGTTGTTCATGTTTTTCACATTTTTAAGGAAACTTTGTAGATGTAAACACTTTTCTAATGTAATGTGACTTTTGTCCACTGTTCTTATTTTCCTGGTTCTGATCCTCTTTAGATCATTTTGGGCTGAATGTGGAACCTGAACTAAAATGACGCTGACAGCCCTGGTTTATTTCCTACAGATTTTACATTTTCCAAACCTGGATTTATAGTTGCTCTCAATTTAAAGGCGTTTTTGTGGCGTGTGTATGAGTCAAAGTTGTGTCTACACGGTCCTGAATCCTCTGCACATGTATCTGTAGGAGCGTCAGCTGGTGCGAATTTCAAAGCTTTATAAATAACCCGACTGTTCAACCCGGGGCTGAAGACCACGGCCCCCCCTACGCAGCTCTGCCAGACAAAATGTTTTCAGCTCACACATACCACAGTGTGAAATGTAATTAAGTGATGGCAGTTAAGGGGAACTGAGGAGGTCAAGATGGGATGTGGGAGACCATGAACAAACTTTGGGAGAACTTGTTCTCACCATATGACATGAAATCTCTGTTTGACGGCAAAAAATCTACAGCGAAATGTAGCAGATTCACCAGGAGCGCTTTATCTTTGGTCTTTACAGAGCTCGGTCAGATAGATTCATTTTAGGATATAATGGTTTTACCCCGACTGCCGCTGCACGATCTCTTTAGTGTGAACTAAGTAGAACAGATTTGGTTGGATTTCTTATCCCTTGATTCCAACATACAGGACCCTTAGGTTTAGCTCTTTAACGTGAACCAAGAAGAACTACAGAGGAATCATTCTGTCTCATTTTACTTTAAATTAAAGCAGTGAGATTTGTCTTTTTAAAATGTTATTCTTCCTTTTCCAACATTTCCCTGTGGTCTCCATAAACTGTAAATGCTCTGCTTGGGTCTGAATTCTTCATTAATTCAACTCACAATGATCGAGACCAACTACAATGGATCAACACATGGAAAAGAAAAGAAAGGTTATTTATATAATCTCATAAAGTTTCATTATCAACATTTACAGTTGTTTTTCAAAATCAATATAATAAAAATTCAAGTCCGTTTTGTTTTTTTTTTTACTATAACCCACTGTTTTATGTTTATGTTTACGTTTATGTTTACGCATTTGGCAGACGCTTTTTTCCAAAGCGACTTACAGGGGAAAACCAATTAAATCACTCAATCAATCAAATTTTATTTATATAGCGCCAGATCACAAGAAAGTTATCTCTTGACATTTTATATATAGAGTTGGTCAGAACCAGACTCTAAGTCAATTCTACAGAAACCCAACAGAATCCTCCAGGAGCAAACACTTGTGACTGGTGACAGTGGCGAGGAAAAACTTCCCTTTAACAGCAGAAACCTGGAGCAGACCCAGACTCCTGGAGGATGGACGTCTGCCTTGACCAGTTGGGGTTAAAGAGAGAGAGTAGAGAAGGGGAAAAAGAGAGAGCGATAGAGATAGGGACTGGGGAGAGGGGGAGAAGGGGGGAGTAGGGGGAGACACATGGAGGCGGTTGAGGGTAAGTGAGTGGTGATGATGAGGGCAGGGAAGAGGCCGGACCACCGCAGCAGGTCCAGAGATAATCGTGAAAGAATCTGTGGTTGTCCTGGGAAAAACCTTATTAGAATATTTAAAATGGAATGTTTGAAAGTGCTAGGACAGGAGGTGCTCTCGGAAGAGCTGGGTCTTCAGGAGCTTCTTGAAGATAGGCAGGGATGACTCTGTTCTTGTAGCACTTGGTAGAGCGTTCCACCAACGTGGAACGACCCATGAAAAGAGCCTGGATTGTCTTGTACAAGGTCTGGGGACCACCAGACTACGTTCCCCAGACGAGCGGAGTGGTCGTGGGGCGACATAAGCTTTTATTAGTGCACCTAAGTAGACAGGAGCAGACCCACGGAGAATTTTGTAGGCTAGGATTAAAGATTTGAATTTGATGCGGGCAGCTATGGGTAGCCAGTGTAACTCAATGAGTAAGGGGGTGACATGTGCCCTTTTAGGCTGATTGAAGACCAGACGCGCTGCTGCATTCTGGACCATCTGTAGTGGTTTGACAGCACAAGCTGGGAGGCCCGTTAGAAGAGCATTGCAGTAGTCAAGACGGGAGATAACCATAGTCTGCACCAGGAGCTGGGTGGCCTGTTCGGTTAGGTATGGCCTGATCTTTCTTAGGTTGAACAGAGTGAAACGGCATGATCGGGTGACAGAGGCAACGTGATCCGTGAAGGTCAACTGATTATCAATCATGACTCCCAAGTTACGTACTACACTGGTAGGAGCCAGAGGTATGGAGTCAATACTGATGGAGATGTCCAGCTGTATGGTTGGCTTAGCTGGGAAGACCAGCAGTTCAGTTTTGGACAGGTTCAGCTGAAGGTGATGGGCTTTCATCCATGCAGATATGTCAGAGAGACAATCTGAGATCCGCACTGAGACTGTGGAGTCATCAGGTGGGAATGACAGATAGAGCTGGGTATCATCAGCATAGCAATGATATGAGAAGCCGTGTGAGTGGATGATCTGACCGAGTGAGGTGGTGTATATGGCAAAAAGGAGGGGGCCCAACACAGAGCCTTGGGGGACCCCCGTGGTGAGGCGGTGAACTGCTGATGTGTGCCCTAGCCAGGACACACTGAAGGACCGACCAGTAAGGTAAGATTGAAACCAGGAGTGTGCGTGGCCTGTGATGCCCATGTTCCAGAGTATGGATAACAGGATATCATGACTGACAGTGTCAGATGCTGCTGATAAGTCCAGTAGAATGAGTACTGAAGACTTGGCTGCTGCTCTAGCCTCTTTCAAGGCTTCTGTCACAGACAACAGAGCCGTTTCAGTGGAGTGGCCGATTTTGAAGCCAGATTGGTTGATGTCCAGGAGGTTATTTTGGGAGAGGAATTCTGTGACCTGTTTGAAAACAGCCCTTTCGATGATCTTAGAAAGGTATGGGAGGAGTGAGACTGGTCGATAATTCTCCACTTGAGTGGGGGTGAGGGAAGGTTTTTTGAGTAGTGGTGTTACCTGCGCTTGTTTAAATACTGTAGGAAATGTTCCTGAAGTCAGTGAAGCATTCATCACATGTGTGATTGGTGCTGTGATAGTAGGGGCAACAGACTGTAAGAGGTTGGATGGAATAGGGTCCAACAGGCATGTTGTAGGACGGCTAGAGGAAAGGAGTTTAGACACCTCGTTCTCTGTGAGGGGAGTAAATGAGGGGAATGACGCAGTTGGGCTTTTATCAGTTGAGTTAGTAGTAGCCATAGTCAGGGGAGAGGAAGCAGTGTGTGATGATGATGATGTTGAAGAAGGAGGCGTGCAGTCTATGGGTGGATCAGTGAACTGACTGCTGATAGTAGACACTTTATTTGTGAAAAATGAAGCAAAATTGTCTGCTGTCAGATTAGTAGTGGGCGGTGGAGGTGGAGGGTTGAGTAGTGTTTTAAAGGTTGAGAATAGTTTCTTGGTGTCGGTGGCAGAATGAATTTTGTTATTATAGTAAGCCTTCTTCGCAGCAGTGACACTGGATGAGAAGGATACCAATAGTGACTGGAATGTGATCAGGTCAGAAGAGCTTTTTGTTTTGTGCCATTTTCTCTCTGCGGCTCTGAGGTTGGTACGCAGCGACCGGAGGTTATCATTGAGCCATGGGTGGGACTGGGAGGATCGAGCGGGTCTAGTAGATAGAGGGCACAGATTATCCAGACAGGAGCTAAGTGTAGAGCACAGAGACTCAGTGGCATCATTAACCTCTAAGGAGGAAAAAGTGCTGGGGGGAGGGAGAGCGGAGGCTACGACAGTGGAGAAGTGGGTGGGGGACAAATTGCGGAGGTTGCGGCGGAAACAGACCATGGGGGAGGGAGCAGAGTGTTTTTCAGGGAGAGACACACTGAACTGAATGAAATAGTGGTCAGACAGGTGTAAAGGTGTGACTGTGAGGGCATCTGTGATGCAGTTTCGGGTGAAAATGAGATCGAGCTCTTTACCAGCTTTGTGGGTTGGAGGACTGCAAACCCGCTGTAGCTCAAAAGAGAGTATTAGTGACATGAAATCTGAGAAGCTGGGATTGTCTAAGTGGATGTTCATGTCACCGAGGACTAGCATGGGGCAGTCATGCTCTGGGATGGAGGAAAGCAGAGTGTCAAGCTCATCAGGAAAATCACCCAGTTGCCCTGGTGGACGATAAATGACAATTATGTAAAGTTTGACTGGTGCTGTCACTAGGATGGCATGGTATTCAAAGGAGTTGTATTTGACTGAAGGTAGGAGTTGATTGTGTTTCCATTTGTTGGAAATTAACAGACCCACACCACCTCCTCGTCCAGATGGACGAGAGGTATGAGAGAATGTGTGGCTGATAGAAAGTGCGGCTGGGGTTGCATTGTTTTCAGGCGTAATCCAGGTTTCAGTCAGAGCCAGGATGTCCAGTGTGTGATGGTTGGCATAGGCAGCAATAAAATCTATCTATGTTTTAAGCATTTATTACAAATAATAATGATAATTAATGGACAAATAATGAAAGTTAAGTTCTTCCTGAAAAAAAGAGCAAAAGAATTGGTAAAAAAAGACATTTTCTGACACTTTTATTGTAAAAACAACATAAAGAAATCTACCTGTTCTAATGGGTGTCCTTAAAGCAGTGATATTAGTCTTTTTAAATGTTCTTCTTCCTTTTCCGTCATTTCCCTGTGGTCTACATAAACTGTAAATGCTCTGCTTGGATCGGAATTCTTCGTTCATTCAACTCCACAGGTCTGTCTTCAACTGGGAGGGGTCTTAATATCAAACACCACATTAGCCCTGATTTTCTGATGCAACAAGATGTTCTAAGCACTCCTGTGTAATTTTTTTTGAAATTTTCATCCAAACCCCCCACCCCCCACCCCAAAAACTACTTTTTTTAACTCTGTAAATCTCCTCTTTCAGCTTCTCCACTCTTTTGTCCAGTGCAGTGTCTAAATATGTTCATGATGGGACAGTTCATGATCTTGTCAGTGCCAGATTCTATCGTAAGAGCACTTTGTACTATGAACAGTCTAATGTCAAGGTCATGGTGGAGGTTAAAGGTCATGGTGGAGGTTAAAGGTCAGCAAAATGCCTAGTTTTTTCAAAAATTCATACCATTCTGACATTTGATCAAATCTGTCCTCAGTTCTGTTCCTCTAATTTCCTGGTGGGACCCCGCCCCCCCTTTGGCCCTTTACAGACACATTACGGACTACAGATTCAAACATGTACTTTACATTTGAATTTGCCACCATTAGTGTGGAGGAAACACTAGCACACATTTTGGCAGGAATCACTAACACTTCATTCATTCATTCATTCATTCATTCATTTTCTGAACCTGCTTTATCCTCACTAGGGTCATGGGGGCGGAGCCTATCCCAGCTATTTATGGGTGAAGGCGGGGTTCACCCTGGACATGTGACCAGTTCATCACAGACTGAACATACAGGGACAAACACACTGTCACATTTACACCTATGGGGGATTTAGATGAACCCAGTAACCTATCAGAGCATGTGTTTGGATGGTGGGAGGAGCCAGAGGACCAGAGAGAACCCACACAGACACGAGGAGAACATGCAAACTCCACACAGAAAGGTCCCACCCCCATGGACTAAAGGCTCCACCCCCATGGACTAAAGGCCCCACCCCCATGTCCTGGTGTTGAACTGAACCCAGGTCCTTGTGTCTGTGGCTCCAGGTCTACCCTCTGCCCCCACAGGACAGGTTCATGTAACTGTCAGTGCTGTCAAACTGCCGTCTGTTCTGTTTTCATGTCTGTGCAGAATACAGAGGAAACAGTGGTGTTGAATGGGTCTGATTGAATGTCAGCTGTTTGTGGTCAGTAGATGTGTTCTGAGGAGAGAACCTGAGGCCAACATTTGGAAGAACCCACATGAACAGCTGAGTTCCATCAAATATGCATTTGGACCATTTGGGTGACCTTTGACCTCCAATTGGACCTTGACTCTACACCTTTTATAGTTCAAAGCACTCTGAAGACATGACATGTGTCACAAAACAAACATTTAAGGCCCAGCATGAGCAGACTGACACATTGTACATTGAAAGTTGCCAAAAAAAACACATTTTCAGGGTTGAAAAAGTAATTTTCGGGATGGGGGGGTGTTGGATGAAAATTTTTTTTAAAAATTACACAGGAGTGTTTAGAACATCTTGTTGCATCAGAAAATCAGGGCTAAAGTTGAATCTGAAAATTTTCCTGAAATAAGCCCCCCCCCCACTTCAACCCTATTTCTCAGTAATGACACCACAAAGGTGGTTTGGAGCGCTGGCCCTTTAAATGCACAGGAGACACTTCAGGCCCCGCCCCCTCCGGGTTATTGGTTGTGCTGCTCTGTCCCGTTCAACCGACAACTGAAGATTTGAGGTAATGGGCTCCAAGTTTGGACATATTTTCAGTCTGGACTCCAACCGCTGATGACGACGAACAATTATGGAGAAATACTAGAGAAATGTTGGACTGAAGTCTGGAGCTGATATGAACAAATGTGGAGACGGAACAAGTTTGAGACGCAACTAATTAAGAAGGAATTCAAACAGGTTGGAGAAATCCACTGGATTTTTTGTCCAAATGAATATAAAGATAGTTCTGCAGCAGCTGCACTGAAAAAAATCTAAATCTTACCAAAATAATTTTCACTTGTTCCATTGGCAGATTTTTTTTTTTTTTGGCTTTATTCAAGATTTTTTTGCAGATTTATTTATTTATTTTTGCTTAATTGAAGATTTTTTTTGTCTTAATTCAATTTTTTTTTGCTTAATTCAAGATTTGTGCGGTGGGGGAGGGAGACTGCAGGTGTGCCCAGGGGTTTGCGGCCCCTGCGGGGGGTGGGGGGTGTCGCTGGGGGTTCTCTCAGGGTGTGGTGGCGGGGTGCGGCCGTGGTGGCGATTGGGACCTGGGGTCGCTGGGTCTGGTGCTGCGGGGTGGCACTGTCCCAGTGATCACTGCATCCCTAGTGCATGTAAGACTGGGGAGGTGTGGAGTGTGGTGGGTCCCCGTGCCTGTTTGGGGGGCTTTGGGGCGGCTGGTCCCGGGTCCGTGCCCCCTCGACTGCATAGGATGATTGAGTGTGTGAGTGGCCTCTGGGGGGGTGGCGGCCTTCTGGCTGCGGTCGTTGGGTGCCCGGGGTCTCTGGGCTGCCCCGCTCCTTGGCAGCCCCTGCCTGGGGAACGGGGGTGCCGAATGTCGGCTGGCTCGTCTTCTGGGAGGAAACTTCCTCCCAGTCATACTATCCCCAACCCCTCGCCTCCCCACCCCCCTCACACACAGCACGTAGGGTCTTGGGGAGGGTGCACATCCCGAGAGGGTACGGCGGGGGGGGGTCACTAAAACGGCCTCCCTCTGTGGTACCCTGGGGTGGCTAACTCTTCAATTTTAATTACACCCCCCACAACACAACACACAGAAACACTAACACCACACATTCACTTTTGGGGGGCGGGCTGCGTGGCGCCTGGTGGGCGGTGCTGTGCCGGTGGGTGAGGCTGCCTGTGTGGTGTCGCCCTCAGTGGTGCGCAGTTATGCTCCTCAATTTTAATTGCTTGCCTCACCTCACACTTCAAAACACTGATAGGTGGGGAGGTGAGGGGGAGGGGGGGTCTTCCCACACCCCTGTTTCCTGGATGCCGTCTGGGGTGGGGGGCCCCGGGGGAGGGGGGCTGGAACATTGGCTTGGAGCTCACTTGGCTGCATTGCTGGGGGGTTGCCACCCTCTGATGAATGATGTGTGCGCATGGGGATTGTGGTCGGGGGGGGGGGGGGGGGGCTGGGCTGGCTGCTGTCTTGCCCACCGCAGGTCGTGTTGGGACCGGGAAAGATGTGTGTATGCGGGCATCGGGGGTGTGGCGGTTGCTGGCGGGGTGGTGGACCGCGGTGGGGTTCCTGGCGGCTGGTGTTGCCGCCCTGGGCTGCGGTTGGTGCTGGGGCTGCACTCGGGTGCCGCGCCTTGGGGGGACTCACAGCGGTGCTGCTCGCTGCGGGAGGGATACGTGTGTCTGGTGTGTGCAGGTGGGTGGGAGGGGCTGTTGATGGGTGTGGGTACATGTGTGGGTATATGTGTACATGTAGATGTGTACGTGTGGGCGTGCATGTGGGTAGGTGGGTGTATGGGCATGGGTGGAGGTGTTTGTGTGTGTGTGTGTGTGTGTGTATGTGTGAATGGTCAAACATGTGGGATGGGTGGTGTGTATGTCTGGGAGTCAGTGGGTGTGTGTGCATATGCTTGTGTGGGTGAGTGGGGGACTGGGGTGTGTGTGGGGTTTGGGGGTTGGGCTTGGTGGGATGGGGGGTGGTCCTCCGGGCCCCCAGGGCACTTGGCTGTGGCATCGGGGTGCGCACTGGCCTGCAGCGGGTGGCGGTCTGGGCCGGCCTGGCCGCCCGGTGTGCTGGGTGGGACCCCTGCCCGGGGAGACGGGTGGCTCCTGGGCTCGTGGGGCTCGGGGACCGGCGCCTCGCCTGCCCCTGGGTGGCTGGACCCCGGCGGGGGGTGGCAGCTGGCGTCCCTGGCCTCCTGGGGCCTGTGCTGGGCTGCTGTGGGGCCTCTGGTGGGGGCCTCCCTCGACCATCTTCGGGGCAGGCACACTGTTGCCTCTCGGGGGGGGGGGCAGGCTGGATCCCCCCTCTCTGTGGTGTCTGCTGGATGGCCGGGCCTTGGGGCCCTCTGGGTCTGCCCCTGATCCTTGGAGGGGGGGCGGTTGTGGTTACATGTGTGTGTTCTTCACCTCAGTCTGTTTGCCTGGTTCACTCTGTCACAGCAGATGAATGAGAACAACTGATGTGTGTGGATCTGGTACTGGGATTATCTGGTAGAGGTATTATTTGTGCGAACGTGGTATACGACATTTTGTTCATCCTTTCTTATATTCTTCATTTCAGAGGTCTTATGTATCTCATTGTTGTGTTTTGTTTTTGTTTTTTGTAGTTTTGTTTGTTCTGTTTTCTTCTCTCTCTTCTGCCCAGTTTACTCAGTTCTGGTTGTAGTTACTGTTTCCATTATAATTGTCTCCATGGTTGCTGCTGTTTGTATTGTTGATACTTTCTTGTGAGGGTCTTCTCCACCTTCTTCTCTCTTGTTCTCCCCTTCTTCTACCCCCCCACCCCACCCCCCATGTCAGGTCCGGCATCAAAATGTGGTTCAACAAAACTCATAATAAACACAGTAGAATATCAAAGGGTGCTTCATATACTTTATGAAGTTACCCTTGGCAAAGCAAATGTGTTCAGCACCAAAAGGAACCAGACTACCATTCTGCTGTTAGAACGCTGGACAAGTAGGAAAAAAAAAAAAAAAGTAGTGTGAGATACTCCCTGGTAAAATGTCCAAATAAAAGAGGATACACAAGCAAAGGTGTTAGAAAAATGGGCAGTGATGACTGGGAGTACAGCTGGTGTGGGCTGCTGCCTTATCGGTACAGACAGCTGCCTGTCAGCCAGCTGAGCCCAGAAAGAGAAGAAAAAAAAAAAATTCAAGATTTGTTTTTTGCTAAATTCAAGATCATTTTTTTTACTCAATTCAATGTTTGTTTTTCTTAATTCAATGTTTGTTTTTCTTAATTCAAGATTTTTTTTTTGCTTAATTCAGGATTATTTTTTCTTAATTCAAGATTTTTTTTGTTTAATTCAAGATTTTTTTTGCTTAATTCAAAGAATGTTTTCTGTTTAATTCAAGATTTTTTTCTTTTGCTTAATTCAAGATTATTTTTTTTGCTTAATTCAAGATTTTATTTTTTTTTTTGCTGAATTCAATTTTTTTGTGCTTAATTCAAGCAAAAAAAATCTTGAATTAAGCAAAAAAAAAAAAAGAAAAAAAAAATCTGCTAATGGAACAAGTGAAAAAAATCTTGGTAAGATTTCTTTTAATCACATTTTCCAGATCTATTGTCTAAAAATCAGTTCTTATATCTCACTGAAAAGTTCCTCTTTAGGTCATTCTGTCTGATTTGTAAGTGTGATGAGATATTTGGACTAGAAATGAGAACAGAACAGAACCCTGTTGTGTCTTTTGTCTTTTTCGTCCATGTAAACCCTGTTGTGTCTTTTGTCTTTTTCGTCCATGTAAACCCTGTTGTGTCTTTTTCGTCTCTGTCGTCCATGTAAACCCTGTTGTGTCTTTTGTCTTTTTCGTCCATGTAAACCCTGTTGTGTCTTTTGTCTTTTTCGTCCATGTAAACCCTGTTGTGTCTTTTGTCTCTGTCGTCCATGTAAACCCTGTTGTGTCTTTTGTCTTTTTCGTCCATGTAAACCCTGTTGTGTCTTTTGTCTTTTTCGTCCATGTAAACCCTGTTGTGTCTTTTTTGTCTCTGTCGTCCATGTAAACCCTGTTGTGTCTTTTGTCTTTTTCGTCCATGTAAACCCTGTTGTGTCTTTTGTCTCTGTCGTCCATGTAAACCCTGTTGTGTCTTTTGTCTTTTTCGTCCATGTAAACCCTGTTGTGTCTTTTGTCTTTTTCGTCCATGTAAACCCTGTTGTGTCTTTTGTCTTTTTCGTCCATGTAAACCCTGTTGTGTCTTTTGTCTCTGTCGTCCATGTAAACCCTGTTGTGTCTTTTGTCTTTTTCGTCCATGTAAACCCTGTTGTGTCTTTTGTCTCTGTCGTCCATGTAAACCCTGTTGTGTCTTTTGTCTTTTTCGTCCATGTAAACCCTGTTGTGTCTTTTGTCTTTTTCGTCCATGTAAACCCTGTTGTGTCTTTTGTCTTTTTCGTCCATGTAAACCCTGTTGTGTCTTTTTTGTCTCTATCGTCCATGTAAACCCTGTTGTGTCTTTTGTCTTTTTCGTCCATGTAAACCCTGTTGTGTCTTTTGTCTCTGTCGTCCATGTAAACCCTGTTGTGTCTTTTGTCTTTTTCGTCCATGTAAACCCTGTTGTGTCTTTTGTCTTTTTCGTCCATGTAAACCCTGTTGTGTCTTTTGTCTTTTTCATCCATGTAAACCCTGTTGTGTCTTTTGTCTCTGTCGTCCATGTAAACCCTGTTGTGTCTTTTGTCTTTTTCGTCCATGTAAACCCTGTTGTGTCTTTTGTCTCTGTCGTCCATGTAAACCCTGTTGTGTCTTTTGTCTTTTTCGTCCATGTAAACCCTGTTGTGTCTTTTGTCTTTTTCGTCCATGTAAACCCTGTTGTGTCTTTTGTCTTTTTCGTCCATGTAAACCCTGTTGTGTCTTTTTCGTCTCTGTTGTCCATGTAAACCCTGTTGTGTCTTTTGTCTTTTTCGTCCATGTAAACCCTGTTGTGTCTTTTGTCTTTTTCGTCCATGTAAACCCTGTTGTGTCTTTTGTCTTTTTCGTCCATGTAAACCCTGTTGTGTCTTTTTTGTCTCTGTCGTCCATGTAAACCCTGTTGTGTCTTTTGTCTTTTTCGTCCATGTAAACCCTGTTGTGTCTTTTGTCTCTGTCGTCCATGTAAACCCTGTTGTGTCTTTTGTCTTTTTCGTCCATGTAAACCCTGTTGTGTCTTTTGTCTTTTTCGTCCATGTAAACCCTGTTGTGTCTTTTGTCTTTTTCGTCCATGTAAACCCTGTTGTGTCTTTTGTCTCTGTCGTCCATGTAAACCCTGTTGTGTCTTTTGTCTTTTTCGTCCATGTAAACCCTGTTGTGTCTTTTGTCTCTGTCGTCCATGTAAACCCTGTTGTGTCTTTTGTCTTTTTCGTCCATGTAAACCCTGTTGTGTCTTTTGTCTCTGTCGTCCATGTAAACCCTGTTGTGTCTTTTGTCTTTTTCGTCCATGTAAACCCTGTTGTGTCTTTTGTCTCTGTCGTCCATGTAAACCCTGTTGTGTCTTTTGTCTCTGTCGTCCATGTAAACCCTGTTGTGTCTTTTGTCTTTTTCGTCCATGTAAACCCTGTTGTGTCTTTTGTCTTTTTCGTCCATGTAAACCCTGTTGTGTCTTTTGTCTTTTTCGTCCATGTAAACCCTGTTGTGTCTTTTGTCTTTTTCGTCCATGTAAACCCTGTTGTGTCTTTTTCGTCTCTGTCGTCCATGTAAACCCTGTTGTGTCTTTTGTCTTTTTCGTCCATGTAAACCCTGTTGTGTCTTTTGTCTTTTTCGTCCATGTAAACCCTGTTGTGTCTTTTGTCTTTTTCGTCCATGTAAACCCTGTTGTGTCTTTTTTGTCTCTGTCGTCCATGTAAACCCTGTTGTGTCTTTTGTCTTTTTCGTCCATGTAAACCCTGTTGTGTCTTTTGTCTCTGTCGTCCATGTAAACCCTGTTGTGTCTTTTGTCTTTTTCGTCCATGTAAACCCTGTTGTGTCTTTTGTCTTTTTCGTCCATGTAAACCCTGTTGTGTCTTTTTTGTCTCTGTCGTCCATGTAAACCCTGTTGTGTCTTTTGTCTTTTTCGTCCATGTAAACCCTGTTGTGTCTTTTGTCTTTTTCGTCCATGTAAACCCTGTTGTGTCTTTTGTCTTTTTCGTCCATGTAAACCCTGTTGTGTCTTTTGTCTCTGTCGTCCATGTAAACCCTGTTGTGTCTTTTGTCTTTTTCGTCCATGTAAACCCTGTTGTGTCTTTTGTCTCTGTCGTCCATGTAAACCCTGTTGTGTCTTTTGTCTTTTTCGTCCATGTAAACCCTGTTGTGTCTTTTGTCTCTGTCGTCCATGTAAACCCTGTTGTGTCTTTTGTCTCTGTCGTCCATGTAAACCCTGTTGTGTCTTTTGTCTTTTTCGTCCATGTAAACCCTGTTGTGTCTTTTGTCTCTGTCGTCCATGTAAACCCTGTTGTGTCTTTTGTCTCTGTCGTCCATGTAAACCCTGTTGTGTCTTTTGTCTTTTTCGTCCATGTAAACCCTGTTGTGTCTTTTGTCTTTTTCGTCCATGTAAACCCTGTTGTGTCTTTTGTCTCTTTTCGTCCATGTAAACCCTGTTGTGTCTTTTGTCTCTGTCGTCCATGTAAACCCTGTTGTGTCTTTTGTCTTTTTCGTCCATGTAAACCCTGTTGTGTCTTTTGTCTTTTTCGTCCATGTAAACCCTGTTGTGTCTTTTGTCTCTGTCGTCCATGTAAACCCTGTTGTGTCTTTTGTCTCTGTCGTCCATGTAAACCCTGTTGTGTCTTTTGTCTTTTTCGTCCATGTAACCCTGTTGTGTCTTTTGTCTCTGTCGTCCATGTAAACCCTGTTGTGTCTTTTGTCTTTTTCGTCCATGTAAACCCTGTTGTGTCTTTTGTCTCTGTCGTCCATGTAAACCCTGTTGTGTCTTTTGTCTTTTTCGTCCATGTAAACCCTGTTGTGTCTTTTGTCTTTTTCGTCCATGTAAACCCTGTTGTGTCTTTTTCGTCTCTGTCGTCCATGTAAACCCTGTTGTGTCTTTTGTCTTTTTCGTCCATGTAAACCCTGTTGTGTCTTTTGTCTTTTTCGTCCATGTAAACCCTGTTGTGTCTTTTTCGTCTCTGTCGTCCATGTAAACCCTGTTGTGTCTTTTGTCTCTGTCGTCCATGTAAACCCTGTTGTGTCTTTTTTGTCTCTGTCGTCCATGTAAACCCTGTTGTGTCTTTTGTCTCTGTCGTCCATGTAAACCCTGTTGTGTCTTTTGTCTCTGTCGTCCATGTAAACCCTGTTGTGTCTTTTGTCTTTTTCGTCCATGTAAACCCTGTTGTGTCTTTTGTCTTTTTCGTCCATGTAAACCCTGTTGTGTCTTTTGTCTTTTTCGTCCATGTAAACCCTGTTGTGTCTTTTGTCTTTTTCGTCCATGTAAACCCTGTTGTGTCTTTTGTCTTTTTCGTCCATGTAAACCCTGTTGTGTCTTTTTCGTCTCTGTCGTCCATGTAAACCCTGTTGTGTCTTTTGTCTTTTTCGTCCATGTAAACCCTGTTGTGTCTTTTGTCTTTTTCGTCCATGTAAACCCTGTTGTGTCTTTTTCGTCTCTGTCGTCCATGTAAACCCTGTTGTGTCTTTTGTCTTTTTCGTCCATGTAAACCCTGTTGTGTCTTTTGTCTTTTTCGTCCATGTAAACCCTGTTGTGTCTTTTGTCTTTTTCGTCCATGTAAACCCTGTTGTGTCTTTTGTCTTTTTCGTCCATGTAAACCCTGTTGTGTCTTTTTCGTCTCTGTCGTCCATGTAAACTCTTTTGTGTCTGCTGGTCCTGAATGACTGGACTCCACCCAGAGGACTGATGTGTTGGCCGACCCCAGGGCTTCTTTTGCTTCATAAGATGGTCAGTTGAGTGTCAACGCTGACAGGTCCATAGCAGGATCCCTCCTCCTCCCTGGGGGTTTCCAGCCCCCCCACCCCCTTCTCCTCTGGGCTCAGTGACCATTCAAGAGGCTCTGCAGAGTCTGACAGACCAAATCTATGTCAAATGTGGAGCTTTGCAGATGTTCTCTGGGATTATTAAATGTTAAATTAAAGCTGCAGATATCCATTATTTTTGTAATCAATTACTCTATTGATTGTTTTCCTTGATTTGATTCAATTAAACATTCATTTGATTGAGCGAAAAAATTGTAAAACTGTGAAAAAGACATGTCTGAAAATAACAAACAATTTGTCCTTTATTCCAGAACAACCACAAAAAGTAAAACGTAAAAGGATATATAAAAAATATCTATGTATAGAAATAACTCCAGTCCCATCAGTCTCCAGTCTGTCTATAAATGTGTACAGATGTAAACTGGTCCGATCCAGTCCAGTTCCATCTCTAACCTCTAATCTGTCAGCTCAGTCTGGAACACATATGGATCCAAGTGACTAACTTAGACCAACTGAGCATGGAACTGACATCCAACTGTGTTTGTGTTAACGATTCCAAATCTCCATTCTGTGAATGTCCAGTAGGGGTCCCCCAAGGCTCCATACTGGGTCCAGTCCTGTTCAAACTGTACATAAATGATCTGCCAGATGCGTGTATAAATGTTGATGTTCAGCTGTATGCAGATGATGCTGTAATCTAAATCTACCAGCAGGTAGCATCCACACTTCCATCTGCGATGGCTCATATTGATGACAGACTAAGTCATGTTTCTACCTAAACACTACAAAGACAGTGTGCAAAGTGTTCACTGAGCAAAATATGACGGTGCCACATTCTAATGTGTTCCTTAGAGGACAGGAGCTTGATATTGTTAATGAATTTAAGTATTTAGGAGTGATTTATGATCCAACCCTAACATTCAAAAGTCATGTCACAAAGGTAGCAGACAGAGTTCAATTCAATTTGCAAAATTTTAAACAAGTTAGACCATTTCTTGACACCAAAGCTGCTCAGCTGTTCTTCTACACTATGATCTTCTCACACATTGAGTTTTGTTTTATAAACTGGTCACATGACTACACTTACAAGCATTGAATCTCTCTTTGAGAAAGCTATAAAAACTTTGGATAAAAGGCTTTGTCATTTCATCACTGATATACTAGAGAAATATAAACTTCTAAGTTTTGAGAATTTTAAACATTTGAAGTATGCTTGTTTTTTATATAAAATACTACATAACCTTAGCCCCTCCCCCCTTCATGGCTTCTTCCAAACACTTGAAAGCAGAGGTAGAGCACAGGCCTCTGTAAATGGAACTGTGATACCATTCAGACTGTTGGACAAAACCTACTGTCAGTAGTAGGAGGTAAACTCTGGAATAACCTGCCCCTCCCAATAAGAGAGTGTCCAGCACACAACACTTTTCAAACTCACTTCAAACAGTGGCTCCTAGAAAACCGCAGATGCACTCATTTTTAACTGACGTACATTTCATCACACATACACTGTCTGTGTTTAGTTGGATGTAAGTGCAGAGGTGAATGTACAGGCTGATGGCCCTGAGATAGTACTATGTCTGTTTGTTTTTACCTCCACCAGGAGGTTCTGTTTTTGCCATTGTCTGTCTGCCTGCCTGTCTGTCTGTCTGCCTGTCTGTCTGTCTGTCTGCCTGTCTGTCTGTCTGTCTGCCTGTCTGTCTGTCTGCCTGCCTGTCTGCCTGCCTGCCTGTCTGTCTGTCTGTCTGCCTGTCTGTCTGTCTGTCTGTGTGTGTGCGAGATAACTCAAAAAGTTATGGACAGATTTGGATGAAAATTTCAGGAAATGTTGACACTGGCACAAAGAACAAATGATTAAATTTTGGTGGTCATCGGGGTGGGGGGGCCACGGGGGCCCGCTGATCTGCCTTGGCGGAGGTCTGTGCTCTTCAAGTGCTTTTCTAGTTTGTTTATTTGTTTGTTTGTTTGGATGATGCCTATGTCATCATTATTTGCATTTTTAATTTTTTTTTATAATTTATAGCAAACGAGTGATGTATTAATGCTGTCTGTTTTAGGTCTTGTTTTCTGTCACCTGCCTATGGACTGCAGATTAAAAGGAGTTATTTTTACTAATCCTGGCATATTTACGTAGTTGTATTTTTTATACAGCAATGTTCATAAATGTGCATGGTCCCTATTAAATAAACCAATAAAATAAATAAATTTTAAAAATAAATGAAAATACTCCAACAAATATAAGAGGAAAACCCAGTTGTAAATGGTCTGTTTGGAGGCTGTAGTTCCTCCCTGTTCTGTCTGTGTTTGAAGCTGTATTTATCTCGTTCCCTTGTGCGTCTCTGCCACAGATGTGCGTTGGTTGTGATGAGTTGGACAGATTAGAGTTTGACAGCTTTTAATTCCCAGTAGAGTTCTGATATGGGATGGAGGAGCAGGGAGGACAGGACCATCCAAGACACTTCTATCATACACATGGACACCCCCACCCCACCCCCCACTGTGAACGGACCATATTTACATGAGTCACAATCTGACCCAATGACGCATAATAATAATAATAATAATTATTATTATTATTATTATTATTATTATTATTATTATTATTATTATTATTATTATTATTATTATTAGCATTAGCATTTTTTTAATTATTATTATTAGTCTGCAATGCTGCTGCTAGTCTGTCTTGTCTCTCTTGCTGTTTTATGTATTTTAGCTGTGTCTTTGTTAATATTTATTAATATATGAACTTATAGTGTTTTGATTGCCCTATTTGTTTAATTTTAATCTTGTTTTTGTTCCCTTTTCCCAGGCCACAGTTAATAACAGTAAATAATGTTTTCTTAATCTGTCCTGCCTGGTTAAATCAATTAATACATACATTTGTGATATTTTTATTCCCACATTGTGCACAGAGTTAAAAATGAAGTGACTCTGCATCAGCTATAAATTAGTTACTAGACCAGTTATATTTATTGGATTGATTTTTATCATTGATCAAGTACAGTCAATTCAAAATATTAATAAACCTCCAACCTGTCAGGACTAAACAGAACCTCTGAACGTCCAAATACGGTCATATCTGATGACCATGAAAAGATGAAGAACTGTATTTTACACCAATTATTGACATGGATTGATAGGATTAGTGGATCAACAGGAATTAAACCATTTAGATCAATAGATGGTTTATGTCTGTATATACAGTCTTTATACACTTCAGGTGTTTGCTGCTAAAATGATTTTCATTGTTCCTGTAACAATGACATTAAAGTCCTATTCTATTTTATTCTATTCTATTCCATTCTATGCTATTCTATTTTTTTTCTATTCAATTCTGTTCTGTTTTATTCTATTCTATTTTTTCCAAACAGAGTAGAACAGAAAAAAACCTGTTTTAAGTTATCGTCTTTTAAATCTAAGCTCGGAAACAATACAGTGCATGTGGAGTAAAGATGAAGACACAATTATCTCTGAAAGAAGCTGCAGGAGCAGCAGCACCAAGTCTTTTCCACTCCAACGAGCGCTGGGCTTTTTTTGTGAACAAGAGACACCCATGGGAGAAGAAAAGTGACAGAGGCTGGAGTGGAAAGGCTGTGTGTGTGTGTGTGTGTGTGTGTGTGTGTGTGTGTGTGTGTGTGTGTGTGTGTGTGTGTGTGTGTGTGTGTGTGTGTGTGTGTCAGGGGGTGGGGGAGGATGACTCTCCACTTCTTGTCCACTGCTTCAGTTGAAATCGACACTAATAACAAGAACGTACGAACGCTTTGTGATGTTTAGTGCAGAACTGCAGATATCGGCTGTTTTTGTAATTGATTAATCCATCAATTATTTTCTTCGATTCGATAGAAATATTATTTGAATGGGCAAAAAAAATAGTAAAAATGAGGAAAAAAAGAAGTCGAAAATGACAAACAACTTGTCCTTTATGCCAGAACAACCACAAAAAGTATCAAAGTAAAAGTATATATAAAAAATATCTATATAGAAATAACAACAGTATAAAAGTATATATAAGAATATCTATAAATACACACACACAGTTTGATTTTAATGTAGAATTTAGGCTGATACTTTATTTTGGTCTAAAGCACAAACTTTCAGCATTGGACTATCACACATATATGAGTAAAATATCATGACCATATGAAAAGATGTGATGTTCCGGTTGGACCAGTTGGACGCTTTTCCATCGGACATCTGCACAAAACTTTACCCATATTTACTAAATGTCAATAAAACAGAAGTGCGTAATATCAGTTTTTCCATTAAATCACAAATGTGATGATTTGTTTATACATTATCGCGAGATGACACGAAAAATCATTCCATAAACATGAACGTAAATATGGTGTTGATTTACAGATATATTCATTATTATTATATATCACCCCTCTATCTCCTACTAAATTCTAAAATGATTGGGTTTCCTGGTGTGTCCACACACACTCACACACGTTTCTTCTTCTCTTGTTGTAATGTTCGTCAACATCTGTTTTTTTCATTCATGTGACTCTAGTTGCAGACAAAACTCTTTCCGTTGCAGTTTTGTGTGATGTACCATTTGCACTGCGCCTGAAAAACCACCTCTTGCCAACGCAAAAACTTAATCCAAAAATGAGACTTTTGGCGAAATTGTTGTTTTTCCATTGGGTAAATTTTTTATGCACAAGTTATATTTGTGCAGTTTGAGGGTCAATGGAAAAGCAACTACTGATGGAGATGGACATGTAGGATTTGTTCCATCTGATATTTAAATAATTTCTTTCTTGTTACTTTTCTTGTATATGCATGAAGCAACTGTAACACACAATTATTTCCCCTGGAAATTAGGCCTAATAAAGTATTCTGTACCTGACACATGCTGCACACAGCCATCCACCAATCACAATTGTTCTTAATCAGTTAGTCGAAGCAGACCACGCCCCCTACACATGGGGTGAGTCGCTGGTGTAGTGGTTTTAGCTTTAGCTGCTACTCTGGTGTGGAGGGGTTAAACCTGTTGTATTTTTTGAGGCGTGCATGAATGAATGTCCGGGTGGTTTTCTTTGTCTTTGGATCTGCCAATTCGTTTATTAACAAATATCAAGTCCAAGCGTTCATTATAGGTCACAATCATTGTTCTAAACTCTATATGAATAAACAAAATAGGCCGCTTAACATGAAAAACTCTGAAAACGCCGACCAACTTCATTTACGCTGTGGCTCACAGTCAGAAAATTGTTTGGGGCTGTCCTCACACACAGCCCGCCCACCTCACACATGTAACCTACCAACACCCATGATGGACTGCACATGTGGGGAACATCGCAGCCACATTTACTAAACAATTATTAAATTAAGGTCAAAAACAAAAAAGAGGAATAAACAAACAAGACTGTATTTTCCTCCAACAACTGGTAACAACATTGAAAAATGAGCAAAGAACCAGAGAAGAATCACTGAAAATGAAGACTTGATGCCAAAAAGAAAAGCAACATCAGTTATCTGGAATTATTTCAGCGACAGAAGGATGAAACTGAAACGTGTGTTCTTAACGAGACAACAAGAGGAAACACAACTAATGTGTTTGACCATTTACAGGGTGGGGAAGCCAAATGTACAATGAACATTTAGTTGTTTTTTCTCAGCAGACACTACATCAGTTGTTTTGAACCCAAACATATACTGGTGTCATAATCATACCTAACACTATTATCCATACCTTTTCAGAAACTTTTGCCCATATGAGTAATCAGGAAAGCAAACGTCAAAGAGTGTGTGATTTGCTGAATGCACTCGTCACACCAAAGGAGATTTCAAAAATAGTTGGAGTGTCCATAAAGACTGTTTATAATGGAAAGAAGAGAATGACTATGAGCAAAACTATTACCAGAAAGTCTGGAAGATACTATTAAAGAAGAATGGGAGAAGTTGTCACCCCAATATTTGAGGAACACTTGCACAAGTTTCAGGAAGTGTGTGAAGGCAGTTATTGAGAAAGAAGGAGGACACATAGAATAAAAACATTTTCTATTATGGACATTTTCTTGTGGCAAATAAATTCTCATGACTTTCAATAAACTAACTGGTCATACACTGTCTTTCAATCCCTGACTCAAAATATTGTACATTTTGCTTCCCCACCCTGTACGTCAGCACCACACAGATATTATATCTTCCTGAGTAGTTTTTCATATTGCAATATATATATATATATATATATAAAAATCACAATGTCAGTTTTTTCCAATATTGTGCAGCCCTAACTCTGTTTGTGACTCTAGTTCTGGTTCTGGTTCTGGTCCACAGTCCGTTTTGGTCTCATCCTGTCCGTTGCTGTATCCTCTCTAACTGGAACATGTTTGTGTCCTCAGTCTCTACGGCCGACACATGCAGGCCAACCCAGAACCACCGAAGAAGAGCAACGACAAGAGTAAGAAGATCAGCCGCAAACCACTGGCAGCGAAGAACAAGTAAAGACCAGACGAACGCCCAACCGGCCCAAACCGGTCCAACCAGCTCCACTCACTGCATGTGCCTTCTCCTTCCTCCTTTGTGCTTTATGAAAAGCAGTTTTGTATTATATGAACAATAATGACAGTATAATGGTTTAATATGACTCTGTAAAGCCCTTTGAGATAACCTTGTTGTGATATTGGGCTATACAAATAAAGTTGAATTGAATTGAATTGAATATAATGACAGTAGGCTTCTACGTATGTTCTGTTCGGATCGTTTGGACTGAATTCTGTTGTGCATAAGGTCTGTTCATGACTGGTATTGGTGCTCCAGACTGACTGGTCCCAGGTTCAGGTCCAGGTCCAGGTCCAGGTTCAGTTCTGCTGCAGAACACCTGCTTCTCCATCAGTACGTAGACGGATGGTCTGCAGGTATTTACCATCATCCATATATTAAATCAGTACTTGAATATTTGAATCTTTCATCCATTGAAGATTTTTTAAAAATCAGTTTTTAGGAAATTAAGGCTCTTCATGTATTTTTTTTTCCAGCTAGTATCTAGTCCTCAGCCTTTAACCCATAAAGACCCAAAGACACACCTTTAACCTAAACCATCTACTGATCTAAACTGTTTAATAACTGATCCACTAATCCTATTAATACATGTCAATAATTGGTGTAAAGTACAGTTCTTCATTTTTTCATGGTCATCAGATATGACCATATTTGGACGTTCACAGGCTCTGTAGTTACTGTGGAAACACCGTCATCTTCTACAACATTGATTCACCAGTAAAACACATGGAGTTGGATCAATAGTCTCTTTACCATTGGATATCTGCACAAAACTTTATCGATATTTACTAAATGTAAAAAAAAAAACAGAAGTGCGTATGTCAGTTTTTCCATTAAATCACAAATGCGATGATTTGTTTATTATTATGAGATGACACGAGAGGTCATTCCATAAACATGTCAACGAACGTAAATATGGTGTTTGTTTACAGATAAATTCATTATTATTATATATTACCCCTCTATTTCCTACTAAATTAAAAAATGTTTGGGTTTCCTGGTGTTTGTTTTAAAACTCTTCGTCTTCTCTTATTGTAATGTTCGTCAACATCTGTTTTTTTTTTTTATTCATGTGACCTCTAGTTGCAGAAAAAGGTCTTTCCATTACAGTTTTGTCTGATGTACCATTTGCACTACGCCTGAAAAACCACCTCTTGCCAGCGCAAAAACTTTTAATCGAAAAACAAGTTTGGGCAAAATTGTTGTTTTTCCATTAAGTAAATTTTTATGCGCAAGTTATATTCACACAATTTGAGGATCAGTGTTAGTGACTAATGACAGTGACAGTCTTTGCTGAAAAAGTCACTTTTTCTTCAGTTTTCTCTCTTTCTGATATAATAACCCTCTGCTATAATCTGAACTTGTGTGAACATTTACATGATCAGTGAATGAAATAGAAAATACCTGATTCCGACAAAAACAAAAAAAAAGAATGCAAAATGCAAAGGATAATATTATAATAAATGGTGATAAATCACTTAAGAAAGGTTGAATAGTGAGAAAAAAACTTTTTTTTTTTTTTTTTAAATATTTTGGACCTGCCACAAAAGTCCCACTGGGTCTTTATGGGTTAATAATTACATTGGTGTATTTACAAAGGTTGATCATCCATAAGATTATTATAATAATCAGCTTTTGACATTAATACTTGTACTGTACAATACTTTTCATAGAATTTGATGAGAAATTCTAAATAGAGCCAAATGCATACAAATGAATAAATGACAGTACTAACATAAATGTGTGAACCTTAGAACAGTTTGTTTTCATGTTCGGTCTGTGACCCGGCCCATGTTGTCCGTTTCCGTTGTTTTTTTAATTTTTATTTTTTTAATCGGTGTTCTGTGCATCTTGACCAAACAGTAGAATTCCCTGACTTGGGAACAGGAGCCGACTCTGACAGCTACGAAACTTCACTGAATTACATCCCATAATCACCAGATCTCTGCCCAACTGTCTCCTAAATATGAGCTGTTGTATGTGTTTTTAATCCAAAGTGGTGCGTGAAAGGCTGCTTCTTCAGTCTGATCTTCAGCTTCATCACGTCAGTGTATTTGTCTGTAAAGTGTGTGTGTGTTCAGACTGAAGCAGCGTTTTGTGGTCTGTCGCCGCCGCTTGTTGTCGGTTGAATCCGTTCCAACGCTGTCGGTGACTGTCACAGTGCATTGACGTTGTTTCTGTGTTTTTGCACAACAATCCTTCAAATGAAATCATTTAAGTTCTGTCCAATAGTGAGACGGCGCCGCAGTGACACCTGTCATTAACGCTGGTTATTTCACTGATTTCACAGAAGTCGGAGGCTCGCTGTAGTTCTAGTTTTCTGGCTGTTTCACATTTGTTCTTTTTCAAGTTTTGCTTTGTCACATTTCAACCTGTTACAAAATTAAAGGAATGTAAACATGTTCTTTTGTTGCTAAATTCACTCATTTTCAATGTCACATACACAACATTGTTCATCGTTTTTATGTGGTACTTGTGAAATGTGTATATTTCTCCTCAAATGTATTCAAATTAAAGAAACTAACCTGTTCTGAAAATGTAAGGAATGAAAAGTACCGACCACTTTGTCAAAGTGAAAATTTAAAGGAAACATTTGTCAAGTAAATAAATGTAAAAACCAGACTTACAGTTACAGGAGAGAAGGAGGACAGGAGGAGGAGAAAGGAGAAGAGGAGAAGGAGGAGAGAAGAGAAAGTAAACTAGGAGAAGAAAAGTAATATAAGATAAAATGAGGTAAATCATTTCAGATCAGACATACTTAAGTGATCCCACACGGAGGAAATTCAAACATCCAGCAGCACAAGACAATAAATACAACAGAAAAATAAAAAGATCAAACAAACGTGTTAAAGTGACTGAAAATGACTAAAGTACTAGTGATAATAATAAATAAAGTGTGAAGTGTTCCGTAGAATATAAACAGATGTTAAACGTCCTCTGTTTTTATAGAATTCAATGTTTTGTTTTTTTCAGAGTCTTTTGGAATAAAACACTTTGGGCTGAAAATGAACCAGGTCATTGAATGCATCATAATGGCGGGAACATGAGTCGACTGAGAAACTAAACATGAACCCATGACCTGTTGGAACTGTTTCCACCTCCAGTTCCTCTGGAGTTTTTTTGGTGGATGTTGTTTGTGTTTTTTCTTTCTTCCATTTCCATTCATCTCACACCTTCAAGGACACAATGAGTCCCAGGCTAACCGAAGCCCATCGATTTTCACAAGGTGATTTATCGGAGGTGTGTGTGTCGGGGCAGGTGTGATTGTCTAAGGGGGTTGGGCTTTTTTTTGGGGGGGGGGGGCGGTACGATGCCACTTTAATGAGATGGTGAAGGCACAGACACCACAGTCCAACCCACGATGAGCTACGAACGTCAATAAACACACAAACAGGGTTTTCCTCACAACAAACCACCGATTTTTAACCTTTAATAAATGCATTAAGAATTATTCAAACATGACATTTTATACAGACTCAGAGGATTTTTGTCATATTTCAGTGCTCCTGGTTTCTTCAACAGCTGCGCACAATTCCCAGATTCCAACACAAACTTCATGAAGGAACTATTCTGTACTGACTACTTGTCAGTATTGGACTTACATTAAAGATGATCTTCTTTTGGGTTAGGGTGGGATTGTGGGAGGAACAAAAAGAAAAATGAAAGAATGGAAGTCCTTTTTGTCACATTGCACTGACATACTGTACCTGTGAAATTACTTTGAATAAAAAAAAAAACTTGGGAAAAAAACAAACTTCATGAAGGAAACCCAAACCTGGGACCATCAGTAGATCGTCCTACAGATGGAAATGAGCTCTGCTGTTACAGTCTGGCAGATTCACAGCTGCAACGTCTGTAAAGAACCATTCACATGCACTGATCCTGATAAGTAAATAAATAAACAAACATAACAGGCACAACAAGCCCCGCCCCTCACATGTACTGTTGCTTATTTTGTCATGGATCCAGCTGATGTCATCGTGTGTGTGTGTGTGTGTGTGTGTGTGTGTGTGTGTGTGTGTGTGTGTGCTGATGTCATATCAATAGCTTCTATATATGTGACAAGTTTGAAGGAAATTGAAACAAAATTGATGTATTTACAGACATTTGAAATTTTGTCCATTATAAGGAAACGGGAGAAGAAAAGATTTTAAACATTACGATAAAATGTGAACTTTGACCTACTTTTCCCAAAATGTAACCCATCTGCTCTGGGTCACAGGTAATCTAGAAACCCAGTTTGGTCTGAATTCAACCAATAGTTTTGCTGCTAAAGTGTAAACAAACAAACAAACAAACAAACGGACAAACCGAAGCAAAAACAATAGTCCTTGCACCACCACCCCCTCTGGGGGCGGGTCAATAAACAAGTGGTTCCAGGCCCAACAAGCCCCGCCCCTTGCATGTACTGTAGCTTATGCTGCGTTCCAGTCCACCTGTAACGGCTGTTTTTCCGTCCTTCTACTGGTGTAAATGCACTGGAATGTTCAGTCAGACCTGGGACTTCCACCTGAACTGGTACTAGATCCACGTTCTCCCAGGTCTGAGTTCTGACGTCACGCAGCAGTGGCGCCCCCCCATGGATGTGGTGTTTATGCAGACGGTTTATTAAAATAAGGTATTTCTCTGACATTATTCATCTGTAAATGTTCTGCATAATCAGCAGCTGTTCTAGCGTTAGCTAGTTTTCAGTTCAATGAGTGAAAGAATGAATTAAAACCAAATAGGTATAAAAATATACAAAGAACATCAAAGGTAGAACAGCTGCTCTGTCCTTCTGCGATGTTTTTCCTCCTCTGTTTCCCTCAAATAAACAAAGAATAAACACCTCTAGGAGAGAAATGACTATAAATGAACGTAACGTACGGTCCGCCATGCTGGTTTGTTTACATCTAACTCCCATAATTCCTTGCGCTCAGGCAGTTTGGTGTGACTTACCTGGAACGTTACAAAGTGGTGAGTTGTGGTTTGAAGTCGTGACTTACAGACTCGAAAAATGGCCTTGAACGCAGCATTATTTTGGCATCGATCGACTCTCTCATCCATATTCAATATTTGTTAAATATAAAAATTATAAATGTGCCAAGTTTGAAGTAAGTTGAAACAAAATTGATGTTTTTATAGACATTTGAAATTTCACCCATTATAAGGAAATGGGAGGAAAAAAAGATTTAAAGATGAAAGATTTAACCCCAGATGTGGGGTTTCAGGTTGACATTTTTGATGATTTTTTCAGTTGTCATGTCGTCTTGACAGTTTCCTTCACAGTAACTCGTTTGCTGCCTCTGAGTAACACCAAATTCTCCATTATTGCAGAATGCATTCGACAGAATACTAGTAAACCCACGAGTGTTCAGAACAATACAGCAACAAGTCAGGAACTTCAGGGTCGAACCACATCACATATCAAACGTGTCAACATGAACAGTCAGTGCATCTGCTGGGAACTGGATTTCCTTTCCAGAAACAAAACAAAAACGAGTGCTTAATTGATTTTGGTTTTAAAATAGAAGAATTAAAATTGAATTTCAAGGTGTTTTTTTTTTCCAGCAATAAAGGAGGTAAACCAAATTTTAAAAAACAGATTGATTTTCATTTTCACTAATAACAAAAAGTAAAGTTCCTACCTGACAGAAATGGAAAAATGGACCAAAAACACCTGTTTTTTTTTCACTTTCTGAGACCACATGTTGTCATTTTGAAGGACAGAGCGCTAATGCCTCGGCCACAAAGATTCTAACGAACAATGGCTTTGTACGAATCTTGCAGTTTGTACGAAATCTGGAGTTCGTAGACATTCATGGAGGGAGCATGTCTACGATGTCCAGATTTCATACAAACCCATCATTCATATGAATCTTTGTGACTGAGGCATTCACGCTCTGTCCTTTAAAATGACAACATCTGGTCTGAGAAAATGAACAAACCAGCTGTTTTTGGTCCGTTTTTACATTTCTGTCAGGTAGGAACCTTATTTTTTATTATTATTAGAAAGAGAAAATGAAAATCAATATATTTTTACCTCCGCCAAGGAGGTTCTGTTTTTGCCGGCATAGGTTTGTCTGTCTGTGCGTCTGTGTGCAAAATGACTCCAAAAGTTCTGGATGGATTTGGATGAAAACTTCAGGAAATGTTGATACTGGCACAAGGAACAAATGATTAAATTTTGGTGGTGATTTGGGGGGTGGGGGGGGTTCTGATCTGCCTTGGTGGAGGTCTGTGCTGTCTGAGTGCTTTTCTAGTTTAAATTTAGTTTATCTGTTGTGGCACTGAAAAAGAAAAACGCCTTTAAATTTCATTTTAATTCTTCTATTTTAAAACTAAAATCAGTTAACGACTAGTTTTTAGTTTGTTTCTGAAAAGTCAATCCAATTACCAACACATACACTGACCAGTCCATTTGCTTTTTTCCAAATTTTAATTAAATAACGAGTCATCTTTTCGTTTTCCGCTTGTGGATTCTCAGCTGAATATGAAAAGAACCAATGATACAAGAACTAAAAATAGTCACTTGGCCGATAAAGGGTTAAAACAGTCCAGTCAAACAGGTTGGCCGTGCCTCCCTAACAAACGGTCGGTAGTTTGTTCTACCCCTTTTGAACAGGCCTCGCTGCATGAATCCATCGAAGTTGTGTCCACTTCCTATTATTATGTCATATAATTTCAGTCCCCGGCCTCTTGGTGCACGCCACGGCCATTCATCATTCACCGCTCTGATATTGAGTCAAGTGCCAATCCCATGATCCTCCGTTACCTTCAGCGCTCATTTTCAGGGACTCTCGATAAGTGGACGTTTGGGGCCTTAATGAAGCCCTGGAAGACGAGGTCTGCTAGATTTTAATGGCATCGATACGTAGTCTCTGCCTCGGCGTCCTTGTGCTCCACAAGACAAATGACTTTGTTTCCTTATGAGTTCAATCAATTAATGAGTCAAATGTTTGTAAGGTTAGCGGCTCTTTGAACTGGGTTTGTCCGCTCTGTTCCTCTAGGATGGTGTTCCCACTCATTTTTATGTTCTGTAAACACTGAATAATATACTAGAAAATACACCGTCCAGTAAAAAGACAAGTCTAATACACTACTATTACACAAAATATTAACCCTTAAAGACCCAAACGTCCACCTTTAACCTAAACCATCTGCTGATCAAAACTGTTTAATACCTGTTGATCCACTAATCCAATCAATCCATGTCAATAATTGGTGTAAAATACAGTTTTACCTGAATTATTTATAGAATAAAATGTACTAAAACTTGCAAAATGGGAAAAACATGAGCAAAGTACTTGAAAAATAAGGAAAATTAAAGCTGCAAGCAGCATTGGGCGGGACCTCGCACTGGGCGATCCGCCTCCCATACGTTCTGCCTCCCATATGTTCCACCTCCCCTACGTTCTGCCTCCCCTACGTTCTGCCTCCCCTACGTTCTGCCTCCCCTACGTTCTGCCTCCCCTACGTTCTGCCTCCCATACGTTCTGCCTCCCCTACGTTCTGCCTCCCATACGTTCTGCCTCCCCTACGTTCTGCCTCCCATATGTTCCACCTCCCCTACGTTCTGCCTCCCCTACGTTCTGCCTCCCCTACGTTCTGCCTCCCCTACGTTCTGCCTCCCATACGTTCTGCCTCCCATACGTTCTGCCTCCCATACGTTCTGCCTCCCCTACGTTCTGCCTCCCATACGTTCTGCCTCCCCTACGTTCTGCCTCCCATACGTTCTGCCTCCCATACGTTCTGCCTCCCCTACGTTCTGCCTCCCCTACGTTCTGCCTCCCATACGTTCTGCCTCCCATACGTTCTGCCTCCCATACGTTCTGCCTCCCCTACGTTCTGCCTCCCCTACGTTCTGCCTCCCATACGTTCTGCCTCCCCTACGTTCTGCCTCCCATACGTTCTGCCTCCCATACGTTCCCTCTTCTGTACATTCGCTTCCTGTGAATTCCGCCTCTTGTGCATTCCGCCCCCCATGCATTCTGCTTCCCATACATTCCACCTCCCATACACTCCGCCTCCCATGAATTCCGCCTCCCATGTGTTCCACCTCCCATACGTTCCGTCTTCTGTACGTTCCGCCTCCCGTGAGTTCCGCCTCCCATGGCTGTTGACACCTCAGCTCCACTCACACCTCTCCGTACCGACACCAGCCTCCTCCCTTTTGCATCCATCCTCCTTTCATCCCTACAGAACACCTGCGCCCCTCTGCTGAAACCACCATCACCTTTTAATGAGGCTTTTATTTTGAAAAGCCTACTGTGTGTGTATGCAACTGTGTGTGTGACAGACACAATCTGTTTGAGTGACTTGAAATTGTACAAGCAGGTGAGCATAAAACTCATACTTTACCATTTTTAATAAAGCTTTGATTTTGTAAAACTTTGTGTGTGTGTGTGTGTGTGTATGTGTGTACCATTCACATTTTTATCATGTCCTCATGTTTATTCAAATATAAATGTGCGTATGTATTTATGTATGTGTATATATATATGTATATATATAAAACTGAGGGTTTTACTTTGAAAGGCAATTTTCTGACTTCCTCTTGGACACAGCTCATAGCGTCCTCCTATTTCTTGTAATGCTGATGTAACGAACGTTTTGTCATTGGTTTCATGTCTTTCGGACATTCCTGCTGCCGCTATGGCGGTTTCTGTGTTTTTTGTCATAGGTGGCACTAGAGAGCCCATTTTGGCACCTACGGGGTTAATTTTTGCATTTTATCAAATTTTTCGTCGGACCTGACATATGTGCCAAATTTGGTGAGTTTTGGAGCATGTTTAGGGGTCAGAATCCAGTTCAAAGTGGCGGACAGAAAAGAATAAAAAAAAACAAAAAACAACAGGAGCCTTGGCTTCTGACTAAAACTGTATTGTGTGTGTGTGTGTGTGTGTGTGTGTATGTGTGTGTGTGTGTGTGTGTGTGTGTGTGTGCACGCTTGTGGGTGTGTGTGTTTTTGTGTGTGTGTGTTTGTGTGTCTGTTTGTGTGTGTGTCTGTTTGTGTGTGTGTGTGTGTGTGTGTGCACGCTTGTGGGTGTGTGTGTTTTTGTGTGTGTGTTTGTGTGTCTGTTTGTGTGTGTGTCTGTTTGTGTGTGTGTGTGTGTGTGTACCATTCCCATTTTTATCATATCTTCATTTTTATTCAGCTTTTATTCAGATATAATTTTTGACATACATATGTTTCTTATGCAGTTTTCATATTTTTTCTGTCTTGTTCAAATGTTCTTGTGTGCAGACAGTTTGTCAGTGAAGTTTCTTGTCATGTTTTCAGTCACACTAGGAGTCGGACTGTGTGTTCATGGTACCACAGCACCACCTGCTGGTTTCACTGTATGCATTCCACAGGAAAAGATTCAGCCAATCAGCTTCCAGCTTCTGTTTCCCCGTCAGTCTCCTCATCGGTGTCGAATTACGAAACAGAGACAAAGCTCAGAGTCTGTGGCAGAAGGAGTCTGCCTGAATTTGCAGAAACAAACTGCGATTTATCCATAACGGTACATCCAATCTGAAAAATTCTTGGACTAGAAGCAAGCACACAGACTCCTGAGCTTATTTAATGAATAATTTTAGTCATAAGAGACTGAACTGAATAAGCAGTGAGGGTGGAAAGCACCTGGTCTTTGGAATTCCTGGAAAATAGAATACATGCCGAGGCAGATTGCCAACTTCCTGTTGGATTTAGCTCATGAGTGTGAGTGTATGATTTTTTGGGCTCGATGAGACCAACATTTTGGCGTTGGTTTCATGTCTGTACGACATTCCTACTGGCCACTAGGGGCAATTTTGTATGCGTAGGTGGCGCTACAGAGTCCATTTTGGCACCTAAGGGGTTAATTTTGATATTGTATGAAAGTATTCACCAGACATGACATATGTGCCAAGTTTGGTGAGTTTCTGAGCATGCTGAGGGGGTCAAATGGCAGGTTAAAGCCAAAAAAGCAGAAAAACTAACAGTATTTTATAAATCCGTAACTGTACATCCTATCTCAAAAATTTTTGCACGGGAGAGCTGGGGTGATTTTTCTGAACGTATGGGTATATAACATGTGGGGAAAAGTCGAAATTGAAAAATTAGTGCCAAACATCGCATTTTTCCGAACTTATAAAAAAAATAACTAAGACATTAATTCGAAATTTGCGAAGACAGTTTTTTGAGAAGGGTTCACTCTATCTTTTGGTGCTATTTAGAAGCCAATATGACAAACTGGCTCATACTAGTTTTAAGTTGAGGGTTTTACTTTGAAAGGCAATTTGCCGACTTCCTGTTGGAGTTAGCTCTCGGCGCCCACTGGAACATTTGTAGTGCTCGATGTAAGGAACATTTTGGCATTGGTTTCATGTCTTTCGGACATTCCTGCTGGCCGCTATGGTGGTTTCTGTGTTTTTTGACATAGGTGGTGCTAGAGAGCCCATTTTGGCACCTACGGGGTTAATTTTTGCATTTTATCAAATTTTTGCTGGACCTGACATACGTGCCAAATTTGGTGAGTTTTCAAGCATGTTTAGGGGGTCAAAATCCAGTTCAAAGTGGCGTCGGGAAAATAATAATAAAAAACGAACGAAAAACAACAGGGGCCTTGGCTTCTGGTAAGTCCACTCACTGTGTGAGTGGACCTGCCCTCTCGGCTCGGTCCCTAGAAATTAACCAATAAACATTGAAATATGGTATAAAAGTGAACAAATCCTTCTAAAGTGAGGAGAAAATAAGCAAAATACTTGAAAAATGAGGATGAATTCATCATTTCATAACATCCAGAGCTCTGCATTTAGTCTGAAAACTCTAAAAACCAAAACCATCTACTGATCTAAACTGTTTAATTCCTGTTGATCCACCAATTCTATCAGTCCATGTCAATAACTGGTGTTAAATACAGTTCTTCATCTTTTCATGGTCATCAGATATGACCATATTTGGACGTTCACAGGCTCTGTAGTTACTGTGGAAACACCGTCATCTTCTACAACATTGATTCACCAGTAAAACCCATGGAGTTGGATCAGTGACAGTGGATAAAATCAACAAAAATAATGAAAAACAGATACAAAATTATAAATAATGTGGAAAAAATAAGCAAAAAACTGAGTAAAATAAAGGAAAAAATAATAAAATAAGCAACAAAATGAACAAAAATAGTCAAAGTAATGAATGAAAGGAAGTAAAATTAACAATAAATCAACAAAATAAGTAATATTGACCAAATAAGCCACAAACTGGAAAAAAAAATTGAAGAAAAAAAATGAATAGGCAAGAAAATGTTGAAAAACAAAATAATAAAAAATTTATACAAGAATGAAGGAAAATTAATTAATAAACCAACAACATAAACCAGAACAGCCAAAGTAATCCATAAAATGAACAAAATGAATAAAAAGTGGAAAAAAAAATAATCAGAAAGAAAAACAAATGAGTCACAAACTGAAAAAAAAATTAAGAAATATGTTGAAATTGGTGTAAAATACAGTTCTTCATATTTTCATGGTCATCAGGTATGACCATATTTGGACGTTCAGAGGCTCCGTAGTTGCCGTGGAAACACCGTCATCTTCTCCAACACTGATTCTCCAGTCAAACCCATGGAGTTGGATCAGTGACAGTGGATGGACACACTGGGGTTATGTAGATTAGTAAATAAAATGCACAGTTACAAATTATATCTACACTATATTTCCAAAAGTCTTGTCTCCTCCATCCCAGTCATCAGACTCAGCTGTTCCAGTCCCTTCCATGTCCACAGGTGTATTAAATCCAGCCCTAGGCATGCAGACTGCTTTTACAAACATTTGGGACAGAATGGGTCTCTCTCAGGAGCTCAGTGAATTCCAGCGTGGAACTGTGATAGGATGCCACCTGTGACACAAATCCAGTGGTGAACTTTCCTGGCTCCTAAATATTCCACAGTCAGCTGTCAGCTGGATTATAAGAAAGTGGAAGTGTTTGGGAACGACAGCAACTCAGCCACGCAGTGGTAGGCCACGGAAACTGACGGAGCGGGGTCAGCGGATGCTGAGGCGCAGAGTGTGAAGAGGTGGACGACTGTCTGCAGAGTCAGTGGTACAGACCTCCAAACTTCATGTGTCCTTCAGATTAGCTCCAGAACAGTGCGCACAGAGCTTCATGGAATGGGTTTCCGTGGCCGAGCGGCCGCATCCGAGCCATACATCAGCAAGTGCAATGCACAGCGGTGGATGCAGTGGTGTAAAGCACGCCGCCACTGGACTGTAGAGCAGGGGAGGAGCCTTCTCTGGACTGACCAATCACACTTCTACATCTGGCGATCTGACGGACGGGTCTGGGTTTGGCGGTCTCCAGGAGAACGATACTTGTGGGAGCGCATTGTGCTGAGTGTAAAGTTTGGTGGAGGGGGGGTTATGGTGTGGGGTTGTTTTTCAGGAGCTGGGCTGGGCCCCTTAGTTCCAGTGAAAGGAACTGGGAATGCTTCAGCAGAACAAGACATTTGGGACAATTCCACGCTCCCAACTTTGTGGGAACAGTTTGGAGCCGGCCCCTTCCTCTTCCAACATGACTGTGCACCAGTGCACAAAGCAAGGTCCATTTGGACATGGAGGACAGAGTCTGGTGTGGATGAACTGGACTGGCCTGCACACAGTCCTGACCTCAACCCCATAGAACACCTTTGGATGAATTAGAGCGCAGACTGAGAGCCAGGCCTTCTGTCCAACATCAGTGTGGGACCTCACAAATGTGCTTCTAGAAGAATGGTCCAAAATTCCCATGAACACACTCCTAAACCTTGTGGACAGCCTTCCCAGAAGAGTTGAAGCTGTTAGAGCTGCAAAGGGTGGAGCCACGTCAGACTGAACCCATAGACTAGGAATGGGATGGACCTGACATTCATATGAGAGTCAAAGCAGGAGAGGGAATACTGTTGGATATATACTTGAAAGAAATAAGCAAAAAAAATGTTAAAATTAAATTAAAAAGAGTAAAATAAGCACCAAAATGAACCAAAACAGCCAAATTAACCAATAATATGAACAAAAATTAATAATAAATCAACAAAATAATAAGTAACATGAAGAAAATAAGCCACAAACTGAACAAACTTGAAGAACAATTAAAAAAATCACAAAATAATAAACAACATGTAGAAAATAAGCAAGAAATTTTTTTTTAAAAAGTCAAAATAAGCAATAAAATGAAAAAATTGAATAAAAAATTAACAAAAATAATAAGCAAGAACAATAAGATAAATCATGAATTGAACAAAACTGAAGAAAAAACTAAACCTGTGGAGTTGGATCAGTGACAGTGGATGGACCCACCTGTTTAAGTTCAAGTAATGATATATTCTATTGAAAAAGTCCCTTTTTCTTGTTAGATTTCTCTGTTCGACCTAAATAAGTAAATTAAATACAGGAAAATACATGATGTACACAGAAAAATGCGTCATGTAGAGCAGGGCTGTCCTGTTAGTTCAGTTCCACATTCAGCCAAATCTGATCTGCAGCGGGCCAGACCAGTCCAAGAAGAACAGAAGAATAGAGAAATAATGACAACTCCAAACTTTCCTCTATGTTTTAGAGCCAAAACAGTAAAATTATGTGATCAAAATGTTTACATCTACCAACCTTCCTTTACAATAATGTGAATATCATGAACAAACTGAAATTTCTCAAGAAAACTAAGTGTAATTTTAACACTATTCTGCCTCAGTTTATCATTTCCACATGTTTATTATAACGTACAGATCACAGTGGATCTACAAACACACAACACATTTAATAACAGGCAGAAGATGGCAAAACTTATACTTCAGACATTTCAAAATGTTCATATTTGTTCAGGTTATTCACGTTTTTGTGAAATAGTTGTTTGTTTTAATGTAAATACAGTAAAATGACATGAAAATTTTTACATTTACAAAGACAAAAATTTGGAGTTGTGAGTATTTATAGGTTATATAGTATTTGACTGATCCAACCCTCTGCAGATTAAATGTGGAACCTGAACTAAAATGATTCATATCTTCAGAGTAATTTTTGTATTTCACAGCTTCATCCTAGGGGCTGGACTGGACCCTTTGGTGGGCCGGACTGGACCCTTTGGTGGGCCGGACTGGACCCTTTGGTGGGCCGGACTGGACCCTCTGAAGGGCCAGATTTGGCCCCGGGACGCATGTTTGACACCTGTGAAGACAATACTGGAATAAATGCTGATAAATCACTTTGGAAAGAAATGAAAATAATTTGGAAAAAAAAACCAACAACAACAGCGTTGGGTCTTTAAGGGGGAAAAATCTGAAGAATTCCCATTCTTCTGGTAGAACTTCAAAATGAAAAGAAGAAAAAGGAGGGAGAGACAAAAAGAAGAGAGGAGGTGATTTATATCAGACAGGCTGTTGATCAGCTGATCATGGTGTGAAAAAAAAACCAGAAAAAACAGATGAAAAAGGGAGTTAAAAATGACTCAGACAGCAGGCAGCCTTTTAATGTGTACGGAAACTTCCCTTTACTTTCCCTTCCATCCACCCATCCATCCTTCCATCCATCCTTCCATCCATCCCCAAACATTCTCAATGGGATTTATGCTGCCTTCACGTGCTATGGGAATTATGGTAAATACTAGTTACAAACTTGAAAATAGTTCATGAATGCCCCTCATGTTGTATTTTACATGTGAATGGTAAACAATTTATTAACATTCTGATGCTGTTAATGTTTAATAGTTTACACAATTTAAAAAATATACAAGTAAAAAATTCTGTAGTAGATGAATTAACACGTCAAAAACTGTCCATTATTATTATTATTATTATTATTATTATTATTATTATTATTATTATTATTGTTGTTGTTGTTGTTGTTGTTGTTGTTGTTGTTGTTGATGTTGTTGTTGTTGTTGTTTTGTGACTTATTTTTCACTTCATTACAACATTAAAAGCACTTGAACACAACCCACTGGTCCTTTTTAATGCATAAGTGGAAAAGTATCATCTTCCCGACAGCCCTTGAATGCAGCATGAGATCGGGGAAACATGCAGGATCCAAAAGAGCACTGAACTGTGATCAAATGACCCCCCCACACACCCCCACCCCCACCCCCACCCCATGTCTTCTAATGTTGTGTTTTTCAGTGTAAATGCTGTCTTTTCTTCCTTGGTCACAGACCAGCTCAGTCTGCTCCTCAGCTGTTCCCTCCATTCTTCTGGTTCTGTTATGAGTAGTGGACTGGACCGGCTTCAGTGATCAGGTCCTGATCAGGTGTGTGTGTGTGTGTGTGTGTGTGTGTTGGCTTTGTGTTCACAGCTGTTGGGTCAGGTCCCCCCCCCCCC
>NC_043976.1:2443574-2633574 GCF_902148855.1 Sphaeramia orbicularis
ACACCTGTTCAATGCTCTGCCCATTCATGTGGACCTGCAGAGCTGCATTTGAAGCTTTTGTGATGGAGAAACACATGCACTTAGTTTTCTTTGTATTAAGGGTGACACAGGAGTCCTGGACCCAGAGGAGACCTTATTGAGACTCTGCTTCAGTTTTTCATTGACTACCATAGAGTCTTTCCCAGAAACATGAACAACGGTGTCATCAGCATACATCTGCAAATGGACTTCTGGGCAAACCTCAGGAAGATTACTGATATACAAAGTAAAGACAATTGGACCCAGGATGGTACCTTGAGGAATTCCTGTTTGAATTTCCTGGAAAGAGGATTTACAATTATTGATGACAACACATTGTTCACCATTCTGCAGATCTGACTGGAACCAGGACACTGACCGTTTGGAGAAATGAAAAGATGAAAGTTTTGATATTAACAGGTCATGGTTAACAGTGTCAAAAGCTTTTTTTAAATCAAGGAACACAGCTCCAATAATATTGCCTTTGTCAAGTGATTGTTGAACTTGCTCTAGAAGCAGACAAATAGCTGTTTCAGTTGAATAATTACGTCTAAAGCTGAATTGTAAGGGATGCAAAAGATTTTTGCTTTCCAGATATTGTAAAAGTTGTTCTGTAATGATTTTTTCTAGAACTTTAGACATGACAGGCAGGAGGCTTATAGGTCGATAATTGGCCACTTCTTGTGTGTTCCCTGATTTAAAAATTGGTTTAACAAGAGCTTTTTTCCAGGCTTCAGGAAACTGACCTGCTCTGATAGACCTGTTAATAACATGGGTGAGAGGATCCACCATGATATGACTGTATTTTTTTTTAAAAAGCAGCATCCAAATTATACATATCCTGAGCAGTTGAGTTGTTCAGATCACTTATTGCTTTTAAGACAGTGGCTTTGTTAACCTCAATAGTGTCAAATAGGTCAGAGTCATTAGTTGAAGTCATAATTTTGGAATTGGTTCTGCTCGGTGCAAGCTGTGATGCCAGGTCTTTAGCGGATGAAATTAAAAAAATCATTGAATACAGAGGCCACCTGTTCAGGGTCAGGAATGGATTTTCCTGACACTGTGAGCTCATATCTAAAATCAGAGCTTGTGTTGGGATTTACAGGGTGTCCCATAAGTCTCCATACATAGGAGACATAATACATTCCATACTTATATGGTTCTAACATGTATTTCTTTATATTTCTTCTTTATAGTTCTTCAGCAGACACGCATTGAAATGTGTTCCTGACAAAATGGCAGTCATATAGAGCATATTATAGAAATAAAAATGGTTTATGTCAAGAAACCTTTATTTTTCCTATGTATGGAGACTTATGGGACACCCTGTATTAGGCAATGCAACTGTTTCCACATGGTTTTTCCCTTTCCTCGGGCATCAGACAGAGCTTTTATATAGTAATTGGCTTTAGATTAACGCATTTCCTTCACCACTTGATTTCTCAGACTTTTGAAAGTCAACATGTCCGTGTCACTTTTAGTCTTCAGAAAACTTTTAAGTGCATAGTCCTTTTTCTTCATTAGTAGTTTAATATTATCAGTAATCCACGGAAGCTGGTTCCTTTTCCGTCTTATTTTACGCTGTTTTAAATATTTGTCAACTACCTTTTGGATATTAGATGTAAATACATTGCAACAGTCATTTATTTCCTTGTTTCTCAAGACCTCATCCCAATTTTCTTTTGACAACTCTGACTCTAATTTTTGTTTGTCTTTACATGGGATTTCCAATTTTATTCCATTCTTTTTCATCTGGCACTTTGCAAAGCATTTTTGATTCAATTTTCTAATGACCAATATCATATTGTGGTCTGCCAAACCACAGATTAAATTATAACATTTTGTTATCCGGTCAGGTTTATTAGAGAATAATAAATCAATCAATTTTTGAGTAGTGTTTGTTAGCCGGGTGGGTTCATTGATTAACTGATGGAAGTCAAATTTCAAAGTTAGATCTTAAAGTTTTTTTCTACACCGACTATCCATCCAATTAACATTAAAATCTCCAAGGACTACCACCTCACTATTTACTTTAAAGCTTTTAAACAGTACCTCAAGATCATTAGAAAATATGGTGGAACAGGGCGAAGGAGCATTGGACACAACAGTGATATTAAAATTCATACGTGGGGAAAGACAAACATTAATGGCAAGGTATTCAATGGACAGACTGTCACATATAGGTAGTTCATATATGTTAAAAGTGCCTTTAATGTAAACCATCACCCCCCCCCCCCCCCACCTATCAGCGGCCCTGTCTTTTCTGAAGCACTTATAGCCTGGCACATCGAACATAGTTGTAGAGATATTATTATGTAGCCATGTTTCACTTATGCATAGGAAGTCCAAGTTGGAGCCAACAGGCAGTGTTCTTATTTCATCACACTTTGGTGGAAGACTTCTTTTGTTCACATGGCCTCCAAAAATACCTTTTGGCTTGAGTGCTGGATCCCAAACTACTCTAGTATGGTTAACAGTTTGGAAAAAAAGGTGTTGCTTTTGCTTATTGACTGCTTCAAGAGAAAATGCCTTATGGGCGGTTTTATTAAGTGTCTTCCTTTGCTTTTTGCTGATGCCATGGTGGCCATCGCCCTGAAGCAGTTCGCTCTTCTCGATCTTCACGTTTGCTCCTATACACCCACTTGATGTTCCACCGTCCGCTGGGATGTCACTCCTTGCAGCAGAGATCCGTGGAACAGGATGGATGGTCCTTGGGGAGCACGGAGTAGAGCCATGACTGCAATCCGGCCGGTTGGTGGGCGGAGCATTCTGCGCGTAGTAGGCATTCAGAGGGGGCGTGGCTGGACACCTTGTGTGTTGTTGTTGACAGTCCGTGGCTTTGATACCAGGAGTACAGTACTCGTCACTCAGAGCTGTACAGTTAAGCTGCTGAACAGCACATTGTTGGATGTTGTGCACAGTCTGCGTCCCAGATGCCTCGCCTCCAGTGTTGTGCGGCTCCACACATACTGGTCTGGGGTCTCTCACTGCAGGTCGATCATCAGGAGGTGGCGACAGTGGCCCCGGGTTCAGTTGTATATCACCAGCTAGAGCAGAAAGACCAAGCGCACGGCAGCAGGTGTATTGTCCGTATTAAAACCGGACTTCAATCTGGTTCGTGTAATGCAGTGAGTCGTAAAGCGCTGGAGCGCACAATATACGGAGAAGTGACCCGGGCCAAAGTAGTTAAGGTACAAAGTAGTGGCTTTTCCTTGAGAATCCTCCCATTGATTAGAGCGAGATCGGGAGAACCGGAGCAGTAAGGATCCGGCTGTGAATAAGAGAAAGAGCCACGCCACAAAGGTGAGCGGGTGGAACTGCTTTCTCAGTTTGATTGGAGCATGTCATCTTAAGAGGGCACGCCGATCACAATCCTCGTCTTCAAAAAACATTGGCTTGTCAGCACCATCTCCGCGTATTTCTAATCTCGATAATGGTGTACCAGATTTTGGGACAAAAGGCGAAAAGAGGCGAAAAACACAATGTTTAAGAATGGACTGCATGTAGCCCATCCAACCGTGTGGTGCCATCTTGATGCCATATTATTATTATTATTATTATTATTATTATTATTATTATTATTATTATTATTATTATTATTATTGCTATCAAACATTAGTTTTAATGCATGTCTATGACACTAAAACAGGTGGTGTTTTAAACAGACGTACAGTGGGACTGATAATAGGGCTGCATGATTTATCAATTTTAAATCACAATCAAATTTTTTAATTCACTTTTTAAATAAATTTTTTAAGATTTTAAAAAAGGGAAATCCTCAAATTGACTTCATCTCTCTTGTGTCTCCGGGCTGTGCACTTATGAGCCGCACACCTGCCTGATACCGTAGGCTCCTCCTCCAGGTCATCATAGGCTCCTCCTCCAGGTCATCATAGGCTCCTCCTCCAGGTCACCGTAGGCTCCTCCTCCAGGCCTCCATAGGCTCCTCCTCCAGGCCACCGTAGGCTCCTCCTCCAGGCTACTGTAGACTCCTCCTCCAGGCCACCGTAGACTCCTCCTCCAGGCCACTGTAGGCTCCTCCTCCAGGCTACTGTAGACTCCTCCTCCAGGTCACTGTAGGCTCCTCCTCCAGGCTACTGTAGACTCCTCCTCCAGGCCACCGTAGGCTCCTCCTCCAGGCCACCGTAGGCTCCTCCTCCAGGCTACTGTAGGCTCCTCCTCCAGGCTACTGTAGACTCCTCCTCCAGGCCACCGTAGACTCCTCCTCCAGGCCACCGTAGACTCCTCCTCCAGGCCACTGTAGGCTCCTCCTCCAGGCTACTGTAGACTCCTCCTCCAGGTCACTGTAGGCTCCTCCTCCAGGCTACTGTAGACTCCTCCTCCAGGCCACCGTAGGCTCCTCCTCCAGGCTACTGTAGGCTCCTCCTCCAGGCTACTGTAGACTCCTCCTCCAGGCCACCGTAGACTCCTCCTCCAGGCCACCGTAGACTCCTCCTCCAGGCCACCGTAGACTCCTCCTCCAGGCCACCGTAGACTCCTCCTCCAGGCCACCGTAGGCTCCTCCTCCAGGCCACCGTAGACTCCTCCTCCAGGCCACCGTAGGCTCCTCCTCCAGGCCACCGTAGACTCCTCCTCCAGGCCACCGTAGGCTCCTCCTCCAGGCCACCGTAGGCTCCTCCTCCAGGCCACTGTAGGCTCCTCCTCCTATCTGTGACAGCGGTCTTTGACAGTCCGTGTAATGACCCCAGACCTTAAGTGTGTGCGTGCTGCAGTAGTGGTACCAACGTACGCCACAGATTTCTGCCCAGATCCTCCTGTTCAGATAGAAGTGCATGGGGCTCACTCATCACTCATCTGATGTGGTCCACACACACACATGACTGACCCCCGCTGGTAGAACTTCTGTGGTCCATCACTGATACCATCACAGATTTGGGGTAGGAGCGGTGCCTTGCATTGCGGGCTGCTCATGAAAACGACATGAGGCTGACTTCTGCTGTCTTTTGTAGTTTTACCCAAATATTGAAATCGAAAATCAAGTTTTCAGAGGAAAAAAAAAAATTGGGATTTTATTTTTGTGTGTTTGTGTGTCATGACATAACTTTTGTTATGATTTGGCGCTATATAAATAAAATTTGATTTGATTTTTGGCCAAAATCGTGCAGCTCTAACTGATAATAACAAAAAAACATCCTGTTGTCTACACAGCTTCACTTTTTTAATTTGTCAGTCAATCGTTCAGATTAAGATGAATCCTACTCATAGTGAGATGAACTGGTCACATCACTGCTCCTGAGTTTTCACCTGTCATATGAAGCCTGTCAGTTAAAGCAGCGAGGCCGTCCATGTCCTGGCTCCTGAAAAACAACCAACAGTTTAAACTCATCTGACGTTTAAACTCAGGTCTGACACCGACTCCATCAGATCTGGTTTTTCCTCCTTTGGACTCAAACCTCAGTGGGTTTAATTCTACAGTCAGTGACTGAATGAACTTTGAATTTAACTGAGTTCATTTTTAGTTTTGGTTCAAATGGACTTAATTTAGTGTTAAATATGTATGGTCTCCACCTGCTGGTCAGTTTGGTTTATCATTAAACTGGTCTGTGTTTTCAGACCATCATAGTCTGGATTATCTCAGGTTCAAAACACAATATCTGTTTATTAAATACATTTGATAAGTTGAACTGTCATTAATGTGGATCTGGTCTGGTCTTTGAGGGGTGATAGTGGGTCCAGAACCCAGACCAGTTCAGAACCACTGGTTTAGACTGTACAGTGGGATACGGTGACACACTCTCACTTCTTCGTCTTTCTTTCATATTTTATTCTTTTTCTAGGAAATGTTCTTGTACTTTTAGGACATCAGCCCCTTTTCTGTATTTGGCTGTAACTTCAGTCTGAGCAGACTTTCCTGTATCGGTCATTGTTTAACGGTTTTCTTCCAGTATATTAGTACTTCATAATCCGTGGGATGTTTTATTATTTATTATTCAGTTACTGATATCTTTGCAGAAAAAGTCAGCTTTTCTTCAGTTTCCTCTATTTTGATATAATAACCTTTAAATTTCACAAACATCTAAATTAAATCTAGGAAATTGAATCTAGGAAAATACATGATAAGCAGTAAAAAAATACCGATAATATTGTAATAAATAGTGATAAAAGGTTTAAGAAAAGTTAAATACAAAAAAAAATCATTTGGGAACTGAGACAAAAGGTGAACTGGGTGTTTGCGGGTTAATCCACTTTCATTTTCCTGTTGCGTATCTAGTTGCTGTAGCTCTAGGTTGTGTGTTCAGTCTTTACCGGGGGTGTCTTTAAACCCTGGGGGGCTGTCGGCCTCCGTCCTCCTGCTCATCTGGACCCACTTTTCCTCTGTTCTTCTCAGTTGTTTCTCACCTGGACAGGTACGGTCCAAGGTGATTATCGAAATGATGAAAACTAGAATTGAAAAAACATTTTCATTAACTGAAATAAATAAAAACTGTAATTAAAAGAAAAAACAATAACTAACTAAAATGTGTAAAAATTATGGATAAAATTCCCTTCGTTTTTGTCTTTGTCAAGTTGTGAAATCGATTTATTTCATTTGAGTAATTTCAGCTGGAGACTCTTCACAGTCCATCATGTCTGGTCACCTGTGGTTTCCAGTGGTCTTCTGGTCCGAACTCTACCTGGAAACATCCAGACTAAAACTGGGAGGAAGCAGCAGAGTCCTGTCTGGGATTTATGTGAATACGACGGTGATGAAGAGAAAAGATAGGGGTGTGCCAAAAAATCGAGTCATATAAAAATCGTGGTTCTCATTTACTATGATTCAGAATTGATTTAAAGTGTCCCAAAATCGATTTTACAAAATAAAACAAATCTGCCGGCAGTCTGCCTCCCTTTTGTACCTGGGACGTCCTGACGTCATCACACAGCCGCCTCTGGAACATATGCATGTGCCATAAAAGTACCAGAACAAAGAGCAAACTGATGGAGGAGGGAGGGTTAGCTATGGGGTTAGCGGTTAGCGATTAGCGGCTAGTGCATGGACACGCCATCAAACGGCTTAAACAACATGTGAAAGGATGAAAATGTGTACGTATAGCACGCCAAATGCAATAAACACGTGTCCCATCCACCAGTATTTGCTGAACTCAGTGTGTCAGCTGCTTCAGCCACAGTTTAAGGACACGGTGCAGAGTCGGACACCAGAGGAAAACCAACACACACTGATGAGGCTCAGCAAACTCCTGCCAAATATGGACATGTTTACAACAGAATACATGTGAAACAGACATTTGAATGTGTGCATGTGTCCTTCTGTCTTTAAATCAGACTGGGGTAGATCAGGAGGATCCTGTACACACCTGTAGACTGAAGCACAAACAGTAGGAAGAAAATGATTTTGAATTGAAAATCAATTTTGAATCGAATCGAAGCCCCAAAAATCAGAACTGAATCAAATGGAATCGAATCGTGAGATAGTAAAAGATTCCCACCCCTGATAAAAGACGTGAAAAAACTAAACTAAAACTAAGCATTTAGATAAAAACTAAACTAATAGAAACTAGCAAACCTGCTCTAAAAATTAAGAATTAAAACAACCTGAATTAGAGAAAAAAAAAGTCAAAACTAAATCAAACTAAACTGTAATGAAAAACCCAAACCTGTTTGAAGCTTGGTGCGGTCATTAGCTTTGGTTCTTCAGTTTCCTTTCACACTGGGGACACAGATGAACCACACACACCTTCTGTTCATTTAAAGCATTATTTCTGATTTTCATCATTTAAAATTAAATGTGGTTCTAATCGTTTTTGGTGTGTTTGGTGGTCTTTCCTTCGGTTTGGTGGTTCAGGGTCAGGTCATTTCAAAGTGGGGGCTGTCTAACAGACGAGCCCCGTCCGCAGTCGTGTCTCTGAGCTGGTTTTAGGACCTGACCTGGTGCACTATTCATGTTTGGGAAGTTGATGTCTGATTGTTTTGTTTTGTTTTTTTTTTTATTGTTGTTTTTTTTACTTAGATGTTATTGTTTCATTTTTGTAATTTTACAACACAAATATTTAGAACATTGTTTGTTTATTTATTTTGTCTTATTTATTTTGAATATTTGCAATAAAATCAAACAGCAAAAGAATTCTATAAAAAAGAAAGTAAACCATTCAAAAAGGAGCGGGTTGTAACCCCCCAGTTAAACAGTTACAGATGTCCAACACATTTTACTTCTGAATTCCAAAATTTTAACAGTATTCTGCCTGTTAGTAAATGTCATCTAAAACTGCACTTATGGAAACATTTTCATAATTAAATGTGACTTTTTTTGCAATAAAACATAGACAAATATGGAGTATTCATTATTTATAGGTCATTATGCTATTATTTTACTGGTCCTCTTGACATTAACCCATAAAGACCCGATGTTATTTTTGTGTCAGTTCCCAAAAGAGTTTTTCTCTCTATTTAACCTTTCTTTAGAGTTTTATCATCCTTTATTATAATATTATCCTCTGTATTTTGTGTCTTTTCAGTGTAAATCCCGTATATCCTATATTTTATGCACTGATCATGTAGATGTTCATGAAAGCTCAGATTACAGTTGATGGTTCTTCTATCAGAAACAGATCAAACTGAATAAACAGTGTCTTTTTCAGTTCAGTCTGTCATTAACTGAACATAAACCCAGTGTGTCCATCCATTATCACTCATCCAACTCCATGGGTTTATTATTTGTCTTCAGTTTTGTTCAATTTGTGGCTTATTTTGTTCTTGCTTATTATTTTTGTTGAAGAACTGTATTTCACACCAATTATTGTCATGTATTGATAGGATTAGTGGATCAACAGGAATTAAACAGTTTAGATCAGCAGATGGTTTAGGTCACCAGTGACTGTTTGGGTTTTTAAGGGTTAAATTGGGCGGTATGTGGTCGTCACCAGGGGCTGGTGGGGGTGGGGCTTTTCCACCTGTCATTTGTCCTGAATATTGGTGTTTTCCTTCGCAGGACTTTGGGGCGAAGTCAAGGGAAGGTGAACAACTTGTAAAAAAAAAATTAAATGACAATAATCTACACCAAACTGATATTTCTGAGTAGGTAATTACTGTTATTTTTAGGAAAATGTATTTTGAAATAAGTGTGAGCAGTTTTGTGAGAGTGAATGTTTGTACAGTGAACCAGTTTAGTGCTGTCATTCTGGGTTCATTTTATAAACTCTATAAATAAATGACATTTATTCCAAATACATGGATATTTGACTATTATATTATTTATGTCATATTCTAAACACAAAGCGTTTAAAATTAATAAATGCATATATCTATGCAAAATACATTTGAATATAATGTTAATTTTATTTGTATGTTGTAAATCGTACTATAATGGACCAGGGGTTTTCCTAGAAAAAATTAGTCAGAGGGAGCACAGGTAGGCGAGGGAGCGAAGCAACCAAGCAGAGGGGGGTTTCCCCTTTTGAAAAACTGAGGTAAAAATGGAACATTCTGAGGCTATCTGAGAGGGATATTGGAACTCTAGTGGCCCTCCTGCAATTTTTTAAAGCAACAATGGTTGCAGCTGTTAAATATTTTAGTATTTGAGTATTCTAAAGAAAATTCCTTCGATTAATCGAGTAATCGGATAAAACTTATTTTTGCTTGGTTAAAGAGCAATCATAAATACACAAGAGGAAATAAGGTATTTCACTAAATAATGAAGGACCAAATGGTTTCCTTTTTATTTATTTTTTGATAATAAACCGTTTTATTTGTTACATTCATATGGTGCAGACGCAACAAAATGTATTTTCTTGACTAGAAACATTTTCAGAGAGGCAACTGCAAATACAAATAAAAATAAATAAAATTTAATTACTTTCAACTTAGTATTTCTTGTAAGTATCAAAAATATAAGGCATTAATACATTTTTAAAAAAGGCATAAACATTGTCTTTTTGACGTGCAACTGAACTTTGGCAGCTGTAAGTTTCAGAATTTACAATTTAAGCACAACAGGAATGTGTTGTGGCAGAAAAGAGGCAAGAACATTAGAACGGAACTGTGAACGAGTCCATGTATGAACAGTTTGACACATTTCTGTTACAGTATATTCAGGAGAATTTAAGGCAATGCCCCCCCCACCTTATCTGTCTGTCTCAGAACCTATAACCCCACCCCTCCCCCGCCGCTTCATTTTAATAAAAAGTAGTCGGATTTTGCCAAAATTCAACAGTGACGAGGTCAGAGAAAGCTTTCACCCAGCCGTGCACCATTTCGTCCGTGCTTTTGGGAAATTAACCGTTCAAACCAGGGGTGCATGGATGCAGATCTGTGTTTGTCACAGTCGTACTAAACTCTCCACACACTGGACAGTTCCATAATGAACACAAACCTAGCCCTCCGCAGGGCTAACGTTACGTTAGTAAGCTGCATTAACGTTAATCTCTTGGATTTGCGCTGCGTTAATTCTGTTTGATCTGGGCTCCTGCGCTCCATTCTGGGGTCTACGAGCAGATGCTCCATCACAGATGTGCTGTTGTGTGGAAGGGCTGTGTTACAACACATACATGACACTGCTGTTCAGTCTGAAAGGCTTCCACACTTCTGACATTTTCTGTCTTTTTATTGTGTTTTTTTTCTTGTCTTTCGTCATCACTGCTGTATTCACTCTCCTCTTCCATCTTCCCACTGCTTCATTCGAACACTTCCACGTCCTCCGTCGTCTTCGTTTGTGTGAGTATCGTAAGCGCGTTGTGACACATTAAATAGTCTGTGTGAAATGCCGTGCTTTGAGCTTTACAATTAAATAAACGATTCTTCAAGGCAGAGAAAATTCCTCAATCATTTTTGTAATCGAGGTACTCAAATTACTTGAGGAATCATTTCACCCCTAAAAGCAACCAATCAAAAAAAAAAAAAAAATCAGAATTTTGGTAAGGGGGCGCTAGCCAAAAGTATGAGGGCGCAGCGGCCCTGCCCCCTGGTTAAGAAAAACCATTGATGGACAGTCTGTGTCCGACGTGTGTCCAGTGTCTCATGTCCTGATGTTGCAGCACAGGAGGCCGTTTGTACGGCTTTTCCTCAGCCTTCACAGGCCCCATCACCGCCATGCTCACCAAATGAATACAAACATTACCTGACTATCTACTAGGCACAATTTTCATGTCCGTATCCAAATGTTGTCAGGTATTCGGGCCGATTTTATCCGTCCTGGCTCGTTCAGCCAGGCACGGCAGATGTGACGTTCATGGACGAGTCGACACTTTTGAACGGCTCTTTTAAGTGAACGATAACAACCGATTCATTGCGAGCCGTTAGTTTGCGAGTCGTTCTCATATTCAGATTACCCACAATGCCTTCATGCCTCACCTGTGTGTCCATGAGTCTGAGTTGACCACGCCCCCTTCACCTGAACAACTGATGACGATGACATCTACGAGTTTGAGTTGTCCCAGCACAACACAGGCACCTGAACGCAGCAACGGGCCCAGCTAATTTAGGGGAGGAGTTTTCAGATTATTTAGGGGAGGAGTTCTCAGTGCCAGTCTGACTGGATCAGGAGGAGCGACTGAAAACAGTGCAGATGTGGATTAACTGGAGGAGCATCTGCGTCTGTAAATGCACATCTGCACTGATGAGCTGGAAAAGACCGGCCCTGGTGGACCCCAGCCGGGCCCTGGTGGACCCCAGCCTGGCCCTGGTGGACCCCAGCCTGGCCCTGGTGGACCCCAGCCGGGCCCTGGTGGACCCCAGCCTGGCCCTGGTGGACCCCAGCCTGGCCCTGGTGGACCCCAGCCTGGCCCTGGTGGACCCCAGCTGGGCCCTGGTGGACCCCATCCTCCCCACAGTCCTGGTCTTCAGTCCCTGTCTGCTGTTCTACTCTATGCAACGGGCTGTGACACACGCTCCAAAAACAGTTTCCTTTTACATATTTGAAGGTTTTTAAAAAAAAACTAACACAATAATTACCTTCCTGGGTAACTAATTGCATTTATGAAGGAGTAATTCCGTTTCTAATTCAGTTACTTTTTTTTTAAAAGTAATTAGTAACTATAACTAATTTCTCTTTTACAAGTTATTTGTCCAACACTGGTGGTTCTGCTGCCGTCCAGGACATTTCTACTGTTAGCAGACGATGCTAACGTGCAGGCTGCAGTTCACTACCGCTGGATGAATGGAATCCCACTGCACAGACCAAACACAGACATGCTCTTCCCTTCAGGCCTCACATGTTGGCTCTAATTATCACCTGCACAATGCAGGAGTAAATGGTAGTTTACAAATGGACAGTGGTGGCAGACAGGTTCTACTGAACATGCTGTCGTACAGTGGCACCACGGGTACAATGCTGCTAGTATAGTAAATAAATGTTTATGACACTGATAATTGAAATAAAACTGTTTAATTTGATATTTACTTTTGTTGTCCATCTGTGACACTGACATTTGTCTAAACTCTTTCTATTTAGGTTTTTGTCCTCTAATTACTGGGTTGTAAAATGAGGGTTTAAGGTTTACACTGATTACATTTGAGGAGGAAAATGTCAGGAACTTCACTTTGGAGAACTTTGGAATTCTGGAAAAAAAAATAGCCGTAAATGTTTTTGTCCATCTGTGACGCAGTAGTTTTAGATATTTTTCATTTAAAAATATTTAAACTAAATGTTGTCCTTTGAGTCTGTTTCAGATGCATTTAGACCTTTACAATTCTGTGGAATATTTGTGTTAAACTGGTTCAAAAGTTATGAATCAAACTGTAGTGGGCGGTCCATCTGGGACACCCTTTGTTGTTGTTGTTGTTGTTGTTTTGGATGCTTCATGCCTGTACATTTGCATGTGTGTGTTTGTGCAGGTCCGGGCCAGCGCCATAGCCCAGGATGCGGACCAGAACTACGACTATGCCAGTAACAGCGCCGTTCTGCATCTGGAACCAGGAGACGAGGTCTACATTAAACTAGACGGAGGCAAAGCTCATGGAGGAAACAACAACAAGTACAGCACTTTTTCGGGGTTCATCATCTATGCCGACTAGTTAAGCACTCTGAAGCGCCTCGGCAGATCGTCCTTAAAGCGATACGAGGCAGAGACTTGGGTCGTTCAAAACATGTGTTGGTCATGATCAGTGGATGTGTGTTTGGATCTGAGCGTCTGGGAATGAAATTAACTGAAGGTCCAACTCATTTAAGGAGGGGTGGATTTCTTATGTTATAAGGACATATATTGTTTACAGTCACTATGGGAATTAAATCCATGTTCCTTGAACGATTACATGTGAGGGTTAAGAGTTGTGTTACACTTATTGTTATGTTTACGCTTGTTAGGGGAACGCTGCAAGAAATGAATCGATATAATGTCCCCTAAACACTGAATGGATAAAGGGTTGAAATGCAAGAAAAAATGTGTTAAAGGACATAAAACGGCAAAGTGTCAAACTTATTAACTTCATTCATGTTTATGCAATTAACTATTTATATCAAGAGCACATTAAATAAGTAAGACCAGTCTGATTTAAATTACATGTGATAATGTGAATAAAAAAAGAAACAAGTGCAATATAAAATACTGACAGGAGATTCATGTCACACAGGATCATAATGCAAACATTATTATTTTATTCACAGAAAAGAGTCATTAAGGAAATTATGATGATTATTTTTAGTTAAATATCATTAAATAATGGCTACATTTTGAACATGTGAGCAAGTGTTTTTTTATTTGTTGTTAGCAGTCTCTAGGCCACTGGCTCAAACCTTTTTTTACTCCTGACCCCATTTTAACATCACACATTTCTGTCGACCCCAGACATTCAAAACGGAGACATGTTTTTGCTAAAAATTCATTTGTTTTTGATCCTGTAATAGTTTTCAATACTATGTTTCAAATCCAGGTTAATGTTAGAGGACATTTAGTCTGTATAATGTCTATTATTGTGGACATTTAGTCTGTATAATGTCTATTATTGTGGACATTTAGTCTGTATAATGTCTATTATTGTGGACATTTAGTCTGTATAATGTCTATTATTGTGGACATTTAGTCTGTATAATGTCTATTATTGTGGACAGAGGCAGTAAATCCAGGTGTAGATTACTGCACAAAGGTCAGGATCTGTCCAGTCAGTCCAGCTGTGATTTACAAGGAGGACAATTAATACTGAACAAACAAGAACTGGAACTATGAATTATGAAAGAGCTGCAGCATCTGAAACTGACCACAGTGAACATGTGACACAGAAACAGAACCACAGTGCTGCAGTTTCACACTCAGTTTGTCTGATGTGGACTGGGATTGTCTCTGCCAACTCAACACAGATTTTTTATTAGTAGATTTTTTTTGTTAGTTTGTTTTGTTTTTTATCAATTACTAGAAATTTCAGGTGACCCCACATGGGCTCCCAACCCCAAGGTTGAAAAACACTGCTCCAAGCCCTATTTGCACTGGACTACTGATTTGGAATTACTTAATTAAGATCACAAACAGCCTCCATAATTACCCTAATTACTGAAAAGTTAACAGAATATAACATACAGTACAAATAAGACTTTTCTGTCAGATGTCACTCTCAGCAGGTTTGTTGGAAACAGGTGATGGGATTAGATTAGACATAAAACCATAAATAAAGAATCAGGTTTCTGATTCCAGGTAAAGGTTCTGCTGTGAATCTGCGTCTGTTTCAGGTTCATTAAAGCTGCTGTCAGTTTGTGCTTGTGTTCCTTCAGTGCTTTTGTTTGACTGTGTTTTAGGGTCAAAACAGGTGGAAGAACAGAGAAAAACAAAGAGAGGAACTGAAGTTGGACAGGTTTGGACTAAAGGCACTAGAATGGACATCAGTAAGAGATTTAAGATGTTGAACATCAACTGTGAACTGGAACACATGGAACACCAACAAGGATTTGAATTTGGTCCCAGTAGGTTTAGTTTTGGGCTGTTTTTTCTAAATCAGTCCAGCTGCTTTTTGATACCTGTTGAACTCCATAAAGCAGATACAAAATGAAAAAAAAAACCAGCTAAAGTGATCAATAAAATGAACAAAAATTATTAATTAACCAACCAAATAATAAGTAACATGAACAAAATAAGCCACAAACTGAACAAAATTGAAGAAAAAATAATAAATAAAAACAAAATGTAGAAAAATCAACTAAATAAGAGACTAAACACAAAAATGAATAAAATATTTACAAAATAATAAATAACATGAAGAAAAATTGACTAAAATTTGGAAGAAAAAAAAATTAAACAAAATAAGCAACAAGGATTTGAATTCAGTCCCAGTCAAAACTCAGTAAAAACAGTAAAAATAAAATAAAGGAAAATCACCACAGCACTGGAAACAACAGGAAAAAACAAAAAAAACACAAGGAAAACGGTGTAAAACAAAGCCCAAGCCGTCTGTTTTTATAGTGAGTCGGTCCCACTCACTGCTCTGTGTTTTACCCCCCATTCCAGAGTCCTGCACGGGTCCACTTTTCCAAAACCTGCACCCACCCGTACCCGGGTACATTAGACCCACAACCAGACCCGACCTGGGATTAAACACATTGTCGACACATTCACTCACTTGTAAGGCTTTATTTTTGGCTTTAACACACGCCATCAATACTAGAATCGGTCTTTGACACCTGACACTGGCAAAAAACTAGTGCATTCTGGGTAGTCGTCGCCATTTTGGAGGGTAAAGACTAAAGAGATAAACAAAGCTGTGCGTCAGAGATCAGATGAGAGTTAGGGATTAGTTCCTGTGTGAGAAATGGGGTCGTTTTACTGCATGAAAGGATGCAGCAGCAGTTCCAAAGCTGGACTAGTTGTAAAAACAGAAAAACATCCAACAGGGTTACACCAAGTATTTACCAAATTTTGCATCACAGGTCAAAACGCATAAACAATAGCAATAAAATCATGTAGCATCGAGGCTGACTTGTTATTTTTGGATCCTATTTTTCCATGTGAACATCCACTTCCTGCTTTAGTGTGAACAGCCTTTACAGCTCCTACACTGACTGGCTTTTCTTACCTCAGCTGTGACCACTGTGTTCGTACAATTCTCTGGTTCAAATGAGTAAAGATCCTGCACCAGACACTGGAGAAGTGTCCGTGAGCCTCAAGACATTAGTCATTTTTAAACTTTTGAACAGGAAGGAAAAGCAAGGCAGGTTTCATGCACAGGACAGTTCAAAGTGCTTTACATAAAACATTAAAAGTATTACAGCAGAAGCAATAAAAAGTACAGGCATGAGAAAAACAACAAGAAACAAAATCAGATAAATAGATAAAACAGATAAAAACTTTAATCTTAAAAGAATCTAAACTCTGTTCAAATGCAGCTGAGAACAGGCGGGTCTGGAACCTGGGTTTAAATAAACCAGTGTTTCAGCTGATCTGAGGTTTTCTGGAGTTTGTTCCAGACATGAGGAGCAGAGAAGCTGAACGCAGCTTCTGCAGGTCTGGGTCTGACTGGGAACTGACAACAGACCGGATCCAGATGATCTGAGGGGTCTGGGGGGTTCTTACTGGGTCAGGAGGACCGGATCCAGATGATCTGAGGGGTCTGGGGGGTTCTTACTGGGTCAGGAGGTCACTGATGTATTTTGGTCCTAAACCATTCAGAACTTCATAGACCATCAACAGAACTGTAAAGTCTATCCTCTGACGGACAGGCAGCCAGTGGGAGGAGCTCAGAGTTGGACTAATGTGGTCCAGTGGGAGGAGCTCAGAGTTGGACTAATGTGGTCCAGTGGGAGGAGCTCAGAGTTGGACTAATGTGGTCCAGTGGGAGGAGCTCAGAGTTGGACTAATGTGGTCCACTTTTCTGGTCTTAGTGAGGACTCTAGCAGCAGAGTTCTGGATGAGCTGCAGTTGTCTAATGGATTTTTTCGGTCGACCTGTAAACACACTGTTCCAATAATCAAGCCGACTGAAGATGAACGCATGGACTAGTTTTTCCAGGTCCTGCTGGGACATCAGATCTGTGATCCTTCAGATGTTCTTAAGGTGATAGTAGGCTGATTTTGTGACTGCCTTGATGTGTTTTTCAAAATTTAGGTCTGAGTCCATCACTACACCCAGATGTCTGGTCTGGTTGGTGGTTTTCAGGTCTGTAGACTGAAGCTCTGGTTGGTGGTTTTCAGGTCTGTAGACTGAAGCTCTGGTTGGTGGTTTTCAGGTCTATAGACTGAAGCTCTGGTTGGTGGTTTTCAGGTCTGTAGACTGAAGCTCTGGTTGGTGGTTTTCAGGTCTATAGACTGAAGCTCTGGTTGGTGGTTTTCAGGTCTATAGACTGAAGCTCTGGTTGGTGGTTTTCAGGTCTGTAGACTGAAGCTCTGGTTGGTGGTTTTCAGGTCTATAGACTGAAACTCTGGTTGGTGGTTTTCAGGTCTGTAGACTGAAGCTCTGGTTGGTGGTTTTCAGGTCTATAGACTGAAGCTCTGGTTGGTGGTTTTCAGGTCTATAGACTGAAGCTCTGGTTGGTGGTTTTCAGGTCTATAGACTGAAGCTCTGTGGTGACCTACCGTCATTTCCCTTTGGCTCCAAAGACAGTTACCTCAGTTATGTTTTTGTTCAGCTGAAGAACGTTGTGGTCCATCCAGTCATTAATCTCCTCAGTGCATTTACCCAGATCCTGTCCAGGGCCTTGGTCTCCAGGTGACATTGTGACATAGATCTGAGTGTCATCTGTGTAGCTATGGTAACTAATATTGTTGTTCTTTATAACCTGCGCCAGTGGGAGCATGTAGATGTTAAGCAGAAGAGGACCCAGGATGGAGCCTTGGGGAACCCCACATGTAATTCTTGTCTGTTCAGATGTAAAGTTCCCTAATGACACAAAGTACTTCCTGTTCTCTAAGTCTGTCTTGAACCAGTTTAGTCCAGGTCCAGACCCACCCATCCACCCAGTGTCCACAGACGCAGCAGTTCTGCGTCGGCTTTACACGTGGTTTTTCGCGGTTCCACTCATAGATGCTGTTTACAGAGGTCATATTAGCAGAGTACTGATCCATGGCGTCTTTGCTAAGTTTCTCTTGATACAGTGTCCGTTCGTTCTTCTTTTTCCTCTCCGTTATTATATTTCCTTTCTTCTCCATTGATAAACAGTGTGTGTTGTTCGCTGACCCACTAAGATGGCGTCGGGGGGCGTGTCTATGATGTCAGTGTCAAAAGCTGATTGGTGCTGCTCAGTGACGTCAGTAGCCGGATGTAAACAGAGGTGAAGCTCCCTTTTTTTCTTTTTCTTTTTTTTTTTTTATTGAACTAGGGAAAAGTACAAACTCTCAACAAGGATAATAATACAGTAATAAAAATGAACATAAGGAAAATAAAATGCAAAACATAATCTAAGGCAAGAGCAAAAATACATTCAAATACAATAGAGTGCAAATAATGAGGCATTTAAATGAAGGTATAGGAGCAGAGATGCAACAGAGAAGATTCTTTCAATTAAAATAATAAACGAGCAGTGTTCTGGCTTATTTTCATCGCAGTTTTGTTTTTCTAATGTTCTTAGGGACAAGACAAACATGTTAGATTCATTTGTAAATCCAGAAAAGGAGGGCTTGTTATTTCTCCATTTCACACAGTGGACATGATATTTACCCAACAATAAAATTAGGTTAATGATATCTGAAACAGATGAGGCCCAATTATCCATATAAAAAATAATATGATGTAATTCAAAACATGAAATATCATTCATTTTTTGTGACACAATAAACCAAACCGGCTGTGGACCAGCCACAGTGAACTTAGATCATCATCATTAAATGTCCTGACAATTATTTTCATCCATGAATCTTCTTTTATTTTTTCACTTCCTTGTCCACTACCCACCATTTCCCCATTTTGCAAAATTATTATTATTATTATTATTATTTTTTTTTTTTTTTTTTTTTTTACTCATGCCTACATGTTTTTGCAGGTTACCCACTGGTACCCTGACCCCCCGGTGCAGGACTCTGCCCCATTCCACAGGCAGCAGGGGGTGAACTGAGCATGCTCAGATGTCTATGGAAAGAACAAGGTCTATTCTGTCAACATGATTGGAAATTTATGCAAATATTAAACATTTTGCTGAATATTTAAAATAAATCATACGTTCAGAACACTCACCACAGACACGTCAGGGGTTAAAGGGTTAATTACACTTTCATTTTGAGTGTTGTTCGATCACAGCCTTTAGGAATATGTTTCATTCATTATCAGCTCAGAGCATACATCTCAGAGCCTAGTCTCACCACAGTGACGCCCAAACGCCATCGACCAGAACCATCGACTGATCTAAACGGTTTAATTCCTGTTGATCCACTAACTCTATCAATCCATGTCAGTAATTGGTGTAAAATTCAGTTCTTCATTTTTTCGTGGTCATCAATGAACATGTTGTAATTTCAGCCTTAAAGAAACAGAAGAAGGAGAAAAAGAATCGGCCTGTTTTATTTGGAACACAAATGCTGAGCTCTTCTCAGACAGAATCAGGATCAGGAGGTTTGGACGGTTTAACCCTGATTCAATCCTCGGGAAATGTTTCTGCATTTTTCTCAACTTCTTTTTTGATTCAGTGATTTTTTTTATTCATTTATTTTTTTCATTTTGGCTGTTGTTGCAGCTCGTGGCATGAACTTTTCTTTATAGTTAACTGTATGAAATGCAGTGTCTTTTTTTATCTTTTTTACTCCCATGATGCATTTTTCACCCTCTGGACACCTTTGTGGCAAAAATGTACACACACAGAAAACTGCTATAAATGCTATACTTTTTTTTTTAAATTACACTTTTTTTTCTTAAATCCTTTAAACAACTTCAGCACTGCTCAAAACTACCAAACATTCAGTCATTATCATGATTTTAACCCTTGAAACACCAGTTTAATTATTTGAATAATGAATTCTTCATGTGGGGTAATGCAATGTGGAGTTTCAGCTCTATGCAGACGTGGAGATTAAAACCGTATCAGTGTACAGTATTATGTACATTAAAGATGGTCGACAAATGTGGAGTACTATTACTGGAAACCTTTGTAAATAACATCTACTGTAATAATGATAATAATTATGATAATAATAAATGATAATATATACTTTATAATGATATGAAGTGTTTACTTTTGTCTGTGTACAGAATGTTGGATGACCTTAAATGGACTGAATTCAAATACTCATGGTATGGTAATCACTGAGTGTCTCTAAATATTGTCTGAAGTTCTACCTTCACTGATGTATTTGCATGAAAGACATCCTTCCTGTTCTGTAGATCCAGTAGCAGATGTGTGGAGCGTATGTTGGACTGTTCTGTCATGTTACCTCAACTATGTCTTCATTAAACAGACAGAAGTAGTGCCTGGTTTCTATTTGTGTGCACACCTGTTCACATTAGATTAGATTAGATTAGATTAGATTAGATCAAAATAGATCAAATCAGATTAGATTAAATTAGATTAGATCAAATCAGATTAGATTAGATTAGATTACATCAAATCAGAATAGATTACATTAGATAGAATTTTACTGATCCCTTGGCAGAGTCTTCAGGAAAATGAGGATCCAAAAGCAGCACAAACACCAAATATACACACAAGAAAAAAACAATACAATAAAATAATTATGAAAAAACTGTAAAAAATAACAGTAGTGGGGAAAAAAAACATGATTCCACATTGGGAAGTACTGGCAGAAACAAGTTGCAAGTACTAGTAATAATAATAATAACAATAATAATAATAATAATAATAATAATAATAATAATAATAATAATAATAATAATAATAAGTATCTTATGATACAATATGTATAGAAATGTATATGTGTGTGTACTATTATTATTATGTATACACACACACGTATATATGTGTGTGTGTGTGTGTATGTATACATAATAATAATAATTAGCTTACGCTATAATATTCTAATGTAAAATGTAATGTAAAAATATCTATATAATAAAAGCTCAGATTAAATTCAAAGGTTATTATATCACAATAGAATAATTTGAAAGAAACACGACTTTTTCAGCAAAATGTATCATTAATTCTACATAAAAACAACTGTCTCCATCCACTGTCATTGATCCAACTCCGTGGTTTTACTGGTGAATCAGTGTGGCAGAAGATGACGGTGTTTTCGTATTCACCACAGACACTATGGATGCATCCAAAAACACACCTGACACTGCTGAAAAACTGACAAACTGCATTTTATCTGAATGATTTGACTGTATTAATGGGATGAGTGGTTAAAAGTACTGAAGTATTTGGAACCTGTTGTTGCTTTTGGGTGTGTCAGGGTTAAATCAGCTGCTGTAGCGACACAGTCCCAGGAGTCCGTTTGTTTTGGACAGAACAGAGTCTGTGTGGAAGCTGTCCTGTCCCAGGGTTCGGTGACAGACGCTCATCAGCCTCCACTCCTGCACAGACACAGACGCTGACCTCTGCCTGTCCACTCTGTCTGTCCACTCCACCTGTCCACTCTGTCCACTCTGTCTGTCTGTCTGTCTGTCTGTCTGTCTGTCTGTCTGTCTGTCCACTCTGTCTGTCTGTCTGTCTGTCAGTCCAACACTAAAGTTCTGTCTTCTACTTCCTGTTGAACTCTCCTCTTGTTTGCATGTCCACATCATATTAGTTTAGAATCTGATTATAATCATTTAATTGTATAAATACTACAAATTTGAGTTTTCTGTTTTATATAGAGGCCCTGAATGTGATGCATTCTGTCACATAAATAAAACATAAATGAAGTAACACTGTCTGAGCTGGTGTTCAGATGTTTTTAAAGTAACTGGACAAAGTGTTTAGAACATTAATGATGCAGATTTCCACTTCCTGTGGAGTTGTGCAACAGTATTCTCAGACTCCTCCTCATGTGCTGTATCTTATCAGGATCTTAAATCATTATCATCACCATCTTCATATTCAGAGAAAACTTGGAACAAAGCTTTCATCAAAGATTATTGTCGTTTATCAGGATGTCCACCAGAGGGCGAACTTTTCAATTTGTGCAGGTTTATTTCAGTAGCACATTTCAGTACAATACAATTCAAAGTGCTTTACATAAAACATTAAAAGCATTACAGCAGGGTGCAGGGGAAGCAAAAATAAATACATGAAAGAAAAAAAAAATACAGGCATGGAAAAAAAAAACATACAAACTTTAAGCTTAAAGGAAACAGTGCAGATCTGAATTTCTGAATAAGAACTCTATGCAAATGCATCTGAGAACAGGTGGGTCTGTAATTAAATTAAAACAGACACAATAACATTATCTGTTATTTCTATAAAATAAGAGTTACATCATGTAGCAAAATCTCATCTTCTTATAAATGTGATTCTTATTATTCTTTTCTCTTGTGTTGTTGTTGTTGTTGTTGTTGTTGTTGTTGTTGTTGTTGTTGTTGTTGTTGTTGTTATCACACAGGACATTTTCTGCCTTCCATTTGTTTTACAACAACGAATGCAAATAAATAGATAAATGATAACATTAAAATCTTAAATGTAAAATAATGTGATAAAAAGGAACAGAATATAACTTCCATCTGCTCAGCTTTAACAGGTGGGTCTTTAATTAAGTTAAAACAGACACTAACATTTTCTGCTATTCCAATAAAATAAGAGTTACATCACAGCGTAAAATCTCATCTTCTTATGAATATGATTTATTATTATTATTATTATTATTATTATTATTATTATTATTATTATTATTATTATTATTATTTTATCACACAGGATATTTTCTGTCTTCTATTTGTTTTACAACCACAATAAAAGCAAACAGATAAATGCTAACATTAAAATCTGAAAACATTAAATATAAAAAATGCACTAAAAGGGAACAGAATATAACTTTCCTGTGCTTAGTTTTCATTGACAGATAGCTCAGTGGTCTGAAACTGGTACAGAACTCACCACAAACACAGAGACTGTAGATTCAAAACCAACTCAAACTATTTGCAACATGTTATAAAGAAACAAGAAATTCTTAAAACGTGACAAATAATAACCAGTGGATGGCAGCACCGCACCAACGTAACGTGTCGTCAAGCTAACACGAGAAGAAGACTTCACAATGCGCAGGCGCAGTGAATCGCTACCTACAGCATTAGCCAACTAGATAGAGGCTACAAGCTAACCGCGAAAAGTTTGAATGAATGTTTCCAAAACAGAGGAAGTCCATGTTTGAACCTGTAGATACGGACAGTTTTCATGAGAATAGTGAGTGTTTAAGTAGAACAGCTACAGTTAGTCCTATTTATTCCAAACAGTTACATGTGTGTTCATGAACAGCACAAAAAAAGCTAATGTGGCTAAAGCTAATGGGGCCAAAGCTAACACCTGGAGATTAATACGCATATTAAATTGGTCTCAGAAGAAGTCTCTTGGATGAGAGATGAAACTTAAAAAAAAAAGTTCAGTTGAACTGAAAAGAACTACCTGGAAGAGTTGTTCTACCATATGAAAGTATGAATAAAATCATACTGGAGGTGATTCTGTCCAATATTACAGGTTTATTCTGCTCTGATATAAATGATCTTTTGTGTGAATGTTTACATGTGTGTCTAAATGTGTCCATTTGTTTTTTGTTTTTTTTTTTTGTACTAGAACAAAGAGAAAATTTAGAGTAATTACATATAAGTTGTTATGTTATTATTCTACTGGGCCAGGCTGTTTTGAGTTCAAATTGGGTTAAATATGGAAACGGAACTAAAATGTTTTTGTTAATTTAGTATTTTTTGTCAGTTTTCACACTGCTCTATACGGAAGCCTATTGCATTCACACAAAAAATTAAATTCGGCTCTGTTTTTCTGAATTAATGAGATAATTATCGTAATTATGAGAAAAAATAAGTTTTTAAAAAATCGGCGCTGTTTTTCTGAATTTATGAGATACTGTTTTCTGGAAAAAATGAAATTAGCTCTGTTTGTCTGTGTCAGTGGGACAGTGGTCCTGGTCCAGGCAGGAGCTCCTTCTGCCTGTGCCGCTGAAAAGCCTTCAGGGGTGCGTGAAGTTTTTTCTGTTCTCGTAACCGGTTCCGATTACAGATCATGGAACTAGTTTCGTTTACAGAACTCAGAACCAAGCTGTGCTCCGACCACCAAGCCCCGCTTTGCGCACGGATCAAGCCCCCCAACTGCACCGGTGTGGAGGGTCAGAACTAGATCCATGGAGGAGCGGCTTGGTGTACCGGTTCACCCCCCGGTAGCATTCCATCAGGTCCAGGTGGAAAGCTTTCTGGGGGGGTGTGAACTGGGACACCAAGCCGCTCCTCCATGGATCTAGTTCTGAGTAATGCTTTCCATCAGGTCCGACAAATAAATGAATCCACATTTGCACTGTTCTGCTGTTTCTATTTTCTTTAATGCTGGTGAATGTCATTTTATTTGACTTCATTAATGCCGACTCCCATCACCGCGGTCGTGCCCTCCAGGAGGCCGGGCTACAGGCTCTGAGCGCCGGTGCGCTTGGAGGGCTTGATCGTGCACGAAGCGGGGCTTGGAGGTCGGAGCACAGCTTGGTTCTGAGTTCTGTAAACGAAACTAGTTCCATGATCTGTAATCGGAACCGGTTACGAGAATAGAAACAACTTCACGCTCCCCCGAGAGATTTTCAGCAGCAGCACAGATAGAAGGAGCTCCTGTTGGACCAGGGACCACTGTCCCACTGACACAGACAAACAGAGCCCAGTTTTTGTTTTTGTTTTTGTTTTTTCAGAAAACAGTATCTCGTATACGGAGCCCGGGAGGGGACATGCAAAAAATAAAAATTATTGCGTTATAACGCAAAAACTATTGCGATATAACGCAAAAGTATTGCGTTATAACGCAATACTTTTGCGTTATAACGCAATCATATATGCTCTCTTTTGATTGAGGTCCGTACATAATACGTTGTAATCCAGTTCGGGTCCGACCGTGCCAGGTCTGACACGCCCCCCTGTCCTGTGTAGTATGACCGTAACTCTTTCATTATTAGTCCGATCGGAAAAATTCCAACGGTTTTTGAATTAAATTCCTATTTGCCCGGCTTCACGTCTGTGTGCAGCTTCATGGATACAGATGTATGTGCGCCAAGTGTGAATGATCTGCGCATGAGAAGGAGGATGTGCGCATTGTATTAAAATCCTTTACACTCCTGAGCCTCAGATGGTCCACCTGGACTGGTTTTCTTATTTTGATCATAAAAAGGTCGGAAAATATGCTTTGAGTCGTTTTGTCAATTTTTGCAGACCACTTCGAACGTTCAATATTGCAATCACTATTTGTTTTAATACTGTAATAACAATTTAAAATGACAAAAAACACAAAAACAGAATTAGTTTTTTTTTTTTTTTTTAGTTTTAGCAGAAAAACACAGAACCCCCCCCCCACACACACACACACACACACACACACACACACACACACACACACACAGGGCATTTGTCCGTTCTGTGTCTGCAGAGTTCCTTCATGTTCGTGGTTCTGCAGAAACAGTTGTGTCAGTTCACAGCTCTGATCCAGGCAGTGCTCCTATGGCCCAGTCTGAACATGGAAAATAGTCTGTGTACACCTGAGGTCAGTCCTCCTGTGGATGTGTTCACTGTCTGTGGTAAAAGTCAGTCCTCCTGTGGATGTGTTCACTGTCTGTGGTAAAAGTCAGTCCTCCTGTGGATGTGTTGAATGTCTGTGGTCTTTGAACTCATCATCATCAGGCTCTTCCTCCGTCCTTCATCTGTGTGTGGACAGTCTTCAGTCTCTGCTCTCATCACCAGAGCCTTTGTTCATCACCGTGACTTCTCTCTCTTCATCCTTGAATGTAACTACCGGTGGACACATGGAAAAATAACACACGTAGAACAATGTATCAGACAAACAAAACAAGGTCAAATTGTACTATTGAAGAAAAAAAGTCACCGAACATCAGTGTATGTGCTCTTATTTTGGAGAGCGTCATGCGCACTTTTACGCACAGAAAGTCCAACATACTCCAAACTAACACATACTCTACACGGTTCGTACTTTATTCTATAAAACCACCATGCAGTATAATCGTCAGTTTACACATGTACTAAAGTGAAACAAGTACAAACTCCACAGATAAAAGCAGACAGTGCTTCAGTCATGGAGAAAATCCACTAAATGGAACTGGGTGAACTTTACCTTTCTTCTTCACATGTTGCTCCATCAGTCGCTCCTTCGGTCACAAATCTATCTGTAAACCTCCAGGGGGGTCATGGGACTTGGGATGTCCGTCTGTTCTACATTTTCCAAAACTAGATCTAATCCGTTATCCACTCCGTTATGCGCTCCGGTTCTCTGCTCCATGAATCCGCTCTGCTGTGTGCGTCCCCAGTCACCGAATGGCTTATTTTGCGTCTTCTAGGACAGGTGCCCGTGAAATTTTCGCACTGACCCGAGAATGTCCATAAAGCACAGAGTCTCAGGTTTCAGAAACTGTTGGAATTTTTCTGATCGGACAAATAATGACAGAGTTACGGTCATCTGAACTGCACATGCACAGGGCACAGGTCTGCAGGTCCAGGTGTGTCAGACCTGACCCACCTGTCCGATCCCGAATGCAGATCCCAATGCAAAAACTATTGCGTTATAACGCAATACTTTTGCGTTTAAACGCAATACTTTTGCATTATAACGCAAAACTATTGCGTTATAACGCAATACTTTTGAACTATTGCGTTATAACGCAATAAATTTTTTTTCTCTTCATGTCCCTTCCCGGGCTCCGTACTCGTAAACTCAGAAAAACAGCGCCAATTTTTTCAAACTTATTTTTTTCTCGTAATTATGAAATAATTATCTCATTAATTCAGGAAAACAGAGCTGAAATTATTTTTTGTGTGAATTCAATACGCTTCCGTAGCTCTACTTCAGAGTTTTGGGAACAATCTAATCTATTTTTCTTCTACTTTGTCTGAACAGTTAAGGTTTGACTCTAACTCTTCTTTTGTGTGAGAACACGTGGACTTTTCTTTCCTCAGTCAGAGTTTTGTCATATATTTGTGTTTGTCTTCTGTTTTAGTTGAGGACAGCTGTAGTCATACTGGGCACAAACACCAACACTGACTTCGTATTCATGTGCGTGTGCTGAAACCTGACAGCATTCTGCAGATTTACAGCCCAGACCACCACTAGAGGGAGCCGAACACAAAGGAACAACAGGCCTGAAGTCCAGGAGACTCACACAGAACCAGCTCATGTGGATCAACACTAATGATCAAAGACAGTCTGTTAGAAAAAGGGGTCAGTAACAGACGAGTTCATTCATGTGAACCGTCCACTAATAAATGGATCCTGTTCATATTTTAGAACCTAAACTGCAGGTTCAACAGCTGACTGGTTCTGAACATCCCAACGTCCACACATGTATTTCCAGAACCAGAACCAGAACCTGACCCCTTCTACATGTCTGAGCTCTGGGATAAAACAACACACACTTGGATTTTTATCTATTTATTTATTTATTTATTTATTTATTTATTTATACAATTGTCATATACAAAACAGATCACCAACAGTCAACAACAGTAAGAAACAATTACAGGTGATGAATAATGCTCGAGGCAAGGCAGCAAGAAAGTAAATAATATGAATAAATAAAATAGTAAATCAAGCAAATAAAATAAGGTAAACAATAAACAAGAAGAGATAAATTAAGAAAAAAAAAAAAAAACAGTTTGAATTCATGACATAAGGCTTTAGTTTTAACAGCTTTAGAGTTTGTGCAACATTTAAGTGTCCAAATAGGATTTAAAGACCACAAAGTTGGGTTTCTGATCAGCAAATTTACTAGCATGTATGTGAAATTTTACTAATAACGAAATGAGATCAACAATAAACAATTTTTTAACGGGCAAATCATTAATAAAGAAACCAAGTAAAAGATATTCAGTTTTGAGGTTAAGAGTATTATCCAATTTTCTCTTAAAAAAAAGACTGTCACACCAAAAAATTTGACTGAAAACAGATAATGTTTCATCAGCGTTGTAATAAAATGAACAAAGAGGTTGAACATTGATCGTACACTGAACCAGAGCTGAATGAACTGGATAACGCCTGTGGAACAGTTTCAGATACCGCTCGCATCTTATCTGAGATGAAGAACTTCCTCAGTCTTTTTCCCAGTCCACATTAAAATATAGATTATTCCAAAAAAAGACAGAAGCTGGTTTATAAATTATATCCCTTTGAATTATTTCTCTAATGCACACACACTTGGATTTTACCATCACACCAGAGGCGGAGCCACATTCCACAGAATGAGGAGGATCACATTCCAGAAGTGAAAGCAGAAGTTCCTCTCAGTGTGAGCAGAGCTGCAGACGTGTGTGTGGAAGCGTCCGACAGACCTTAAACCCACTTGATCAGATGTGTTTCCAGTCTCAGCACAGTGTCTCCAAACAGCGGTGAGTCCGTCTGAGCTGATCCACAGCTTCAACTGCAAACACTGACACAACTCTGGTCATTTCACACCAACGCTCCTCAAACGGTTCATATTGTGGCGGGAACGCCTCTGAGGACTGAGGGGAGGGGACGTGGCTTTACGTTCCCGGTTTTTCTGATGGACGGGGCTCTTGAGTTCTGAACTGAGTGAGATTCTGGTTCCAGCTCATGTGGAGATAAAGGAAAGGAGAGAGCAGATGAGGAGGAAAAAAGAGCCTTAAAGTTAAATGAAGAGGATGGATTCAAACATGAGTGGGTAAAGGATGGGGATGTTTGACAGAAACAAAAGAGACAGAAGCTTTTAGAACATCCAACAATCAGCTGATAGAAAAGGTTTTCAAGCCAAGAACAGAAAAGAAGAAGTGGTTTGGACAAATGAGACGAAGAGCAACAGTGTTTTAAAGGACAAGTGCATTTCAGATAAATGTGATGTTTGGAATGAAGTCGAAAATGTAGAGCATGTCATCATGAAATGGAACAAGTAGAAGGAAACGAGGAAGGAATTCTGTGACAGGATAAATGAATTAGAGCGCAGATGCAGTTTAACAGGAATATGAGGTAAAACTGATCAAATGAGAGAGTGTTCAAAGGATCTTTGTATTTTTATGAGAGAAACAGGAATAATAGAGAGGAGTTAAATTCTAACGTATATAATATTATGTTGATGTTGGTGGTATTTATAGCTCTACCTCTGTATTTACTTATTATTATTATTATTATTATTATTATTATTATATCCAATCCAACTTCATTTGTAAAGCACTTTAAAACAACCACAGTGGACCAAAGTGCCGAACAGAAAAATAATTAAAACCAAAATAAAAGAATAAAATACAGAATAGATTAAAAGACATAGAACATATAGAACAGAATATATATGATCTAGACTGTAACCTGAGGTAAAGAACCCTGATCTGCACACTCTGGTCCAGTAGGTGGCAGTGTACACCTTTGAATGTTGGCTGTAATCTGCCAATTAAAAGAGAGAAGAAGAATAATTTTGTAAGATTTTGGCGGTGGGGTGTGGCTTTGGTGGGGGTGTGGCTTTGGTGGGGGTGTGGCTTTGGTGGGGGTGTGGCCTTGGTGGGGGTGTGGCCTTGGTGGGGGTGGGGGCAGGGGTCTGATCTGATAAATGACACATAAAATTATACAAATAAAAATATGTATTTAATTCAGCATTTCTTAGTGCAGGCGTGTGTTTGTGTATATGTGTGCATGTGTGTGTATTTGTGTGTGTGTGTGTGTGTATATCTGTGTGTGCATGTGTGTGTGTGTGTGTGTATGTGTGTGTGTGTGTGTGTGTTCCATATATCAGTATCCTTTTGGATCTAGAAGGTCTTGTTCCTACTTCTGTCTGAAGTCTATCTGTGTAATAAATACACTTGTGAAGTGGACACAGTTTATTTTAATATGTTGAATACTTGTGTGTTTTGTGCAGCTTTGGTTCGAGTTTATTTTGACATGTGTAGGATTAGTTCAGTTCCTTAGAGGTGCTGACATGTGACGTCTGATCAGTAGGAAAAGATGGAAGAAGGGGGCGGGACTAGAGAAGTTGTACTTCATCCTGCTCCTTTTCCAATGTTTGCTTACTTTTTTTAATTTCATTTTTTCCTTGTTTTTGTTTTTTGATATTTGAAATAAATAAATGACTAAATAAATGTTAGTGTTGTTTCTTGTCCTTCGCTCAGCTCAGTGTGACAGCTGTCCTCTTCTGTTACGCTGTTGGAGCAGAAATATCTCAGTCTTACCCAGATACAGTGATGCAATTTTTTGATTGGCTGTTCAGTATCTGTATTCTTTTTATTTGATTGGCTGGTGGCAGAGTCTTCGATATATATATCAGAGTTGTGACACTTCCATAGACTCCCGCTGAAAAAAATGGCGGATGAAATATGCACCTACTTCTGGGTTATGGAGGGGCCGATAGTGTCCTACAGTGAGTGTGACGTCGTCTGTTCTATTTCTGCTGATCTACCAACTCCAGCACAAACTTAATATCATCATCTTTCAAATTATCCAGTGTATTTCTGTATTAGTAAGATTTCCGTTGTAACTTCTGTTTTCTTTGGTCTGTGTTAGCGTTTGGATCCACTTCTATCTGATCCAACTGTTCTGTTGGGTGTTCAGCTGTAGTCCTGTAGTTCCAGAGTTGGACTGGTCCAGTTCACACGGATCCACTAGAACTAGAATGAGGGGGGTTCTAAGGGAAGGTACCGTTAGTCCAGATGTGGTTCTGTGGGTTTGATTTCAGTTGTTCTGTTGAACCTGGTGGTGTTTGGTTCAGTTTGTCAGCTGAGGTCATGTGATCATTAGGAGGAGAGTTTCTGTAGAGCTGAGCTCTGATAAATAAAAGTTCATTAAAGTTATTATTCATGAGTTAAAGGAAGTGAAACTTCTGTAACTTGGTATTTGTAAGATCCAACTCATCCTATAAGAATTCTGTTGAGTTTTAATATTGCTAATGTTGAATTTTTAATGAGTTTAGTGTCCATGCTAATGCGAGGTTACTAAGTTAGCCTGTATGCTATCCTGTGGTTAATGCCTTATTGTGTGTGTTCTCAGAGCAGAGCTTGGCAGACACACAGTGTTCACAGATAAACACTGTTTTCTGATTGGACCACAGTCCTAGAATAGGAAAACTGAAAATGGTAAATTGTGCATCTCTGTACCAGTACAGTCCCATTGCAGAATGAATGAACTGGTAAAGTTAGCACCACTCATGTAAGTAGCCTACCCAAGCTAACACCAACCTTTACCCCAAAAATGTCCGTTTTCTCAGTAATAAAGTGCGTCCTTTCAGTGGTCAACCCCACTACTCAGAAGTAGAACACACACAACAGTACATACAGTAGTGACACAACGGGTGGGTGTGGTTTATTTTCAGATTTACCATGATGACAGCTGTTTGTCCAATAGAAGAACATGACAGCGCTGGGTTCGTTTGGAACTATTCAGGCCTACATGAACCATGTGATCACTGGACTAGTGTCATCAAAGCGTGTTGTAACTCTGTTTATAGGGCTCTGGCTGGTGCGTGGTAGGCCGGCGCCTTCGGAACTCTACGTGGAACCCACTGGATTCCTGCGTGTTCCACTGTTAGTAAAAACAGCGGTCCAACTTGGTGGGTGTTATCCTGGTAAATTCTCAGTGTGAGAAATACAAGGTGTGTTTGTGTGAACGAGTGTAAATGTGTGTCCGACCCAAAGTGTGAGACTTTGGAGTCCTGATGCATTTGTTCTGGTGTCAGTGTTGGTTTGGTTCTGAAATAAAGCTCACATTCACCTTCAGCTCTGGCCTTTATGCCAGAAACAAACCAACACCGACACAGGAACAAGTGCATCAGAAAAACCAGGAGCGTAAAACCACGCCCCCCTACCCACAGTCCTGCTGGGTGAGAGCCACGCCCCCTAATGTCCACCACACGGTCAGTGTGGAGCACATGGACAAACCAACAGTATTTCCACAGATTCTAGATTCTTCCAGCCCATGGCCTTTAGGTGGTCTGGACTTCAGTTCCACGTCTCTTCATGGTTTTGTTTCCACTAACATTTTCTACCGTCACACTTCAGTGAACTTCCAGAACATGTCAAAATAAAAGTATTGGACCGACGTCATGGATTTGGATCGCAGCTGTACAGTCATGTGACTGAGCAGTCACACTGATCTGAAGACCATCAAGGACTTTAATGAGTCTCATTATTATAATTAATCACATTCTGATAAAACACTGTTAGTATCATTCAAATATTTCACTGTTGTATCTGTTCTGTTGGTCTGTAGATATGGCTGCTGTTGGTCGTGTCTGATCTGCAGATCTGTTCCTGTGTTCCATCTGTCTGGAGGTCTTCACTGATCCAGTCAGCACATCATGTGGACACAACTTCTGCAAATCCTGCATCTCTGAACACTGAAGGGTTCATGTCCCATATCAGTGTCCCATGTGTACAGAGGTTTTCAACACAAAACCTCAGCTGAAGATCAACACGTTCATCTCAGAGATGGTGGCTCAGTTCAGACATGAAGCTCAACATGAACCAAACATCTACAGCTCAGACCAACAAGCTGCCAAACCAGGACAAGTTCCCTGTGACGTCTGCGCTGGACCCAGACTGAAGGCCCTGAAGTCCTGCCTGGTGTGTCGGACCTCCTACTGTCAGACTCATCTGGAACCTCATCTGACACTTTCAGGACTGACAAGACATCAGCTGATCCACCCTGTGGAGAACCTGGAAGACAGGATGTGTATGTGGCGGGAGGTAGATTGTCCCTCTGCAGCTCCTGTACCAGGTTTGTGCTAGCTTCTGCATTCCAGTCATTTAGACAGAGTATGTAGATGGGGGTGGACAGGGCACAGGTAAGCTGCCGTTTTGTGTTTTTAACCCTACTGCTGATGTGACTGGTGCTGCGTTAAGCTGGGTAGGTGTTGCTGAACTGCATTCTGTTTGTCAGTAGGTTTGCTATTTTATCATTGTTTATCCTCGTTTTTATAGACACCCTGTAGACACAGCCTGGGTCGCTGTGGTGGATGGAAGGACGCCTGTGGGCCACGTGTACCTGTTTCTTTGTTTTTCTTTGGTATAACTTTTTACTCTTTTGGTTAGCGACGGAAGAGATATTTTGATCATTAAAGCTCTACCGTATGATGTGGCATTTTTACACTTTTCTTTTGTCATCTTCAAATGCTCCTAATAAGTGTGTGTCAAACTAAAATGTAAAAGAAATCCACCAGGTATTGAAACTCAAAAATGTTTAATTCTCATATATTTCTAATAAAAGTCTGACCGATCATTTTATTCGGTCCGAATGAAATAATTGGCCGAACCTGACTGAGCCTCCTGTCAATCATCCATTACGGTCGTCCAGCATCCGATCCATTATCGCCGCCTCACATCCGATATGTGTCCCTCTGAATCTGACGCTTCACTGGCGCTGCTTCTCCTGTCACTGACCACAGTCTACTGACCACTGACCACAGTCTACTGTCTAGGATGTGTTTGGATAGAACTGACATGCACATGTGGAAGGGAAAAAACGGATTTATGAACAGAAACGACAACTGAGGGGAAGAAACAGGAGTCTGATGAATGAAGAATGGAGATAAAAGTCCAGAAGTCAGCTGTACTGGACTGAACAGGTCTGCATAAAGCTCAGCTTTTCTGATGGTGGGACTCATACAGGTACATGTACATGGTGTCACACATGTAAGATGATGTAGGATGATAAATGTATGGACTATGAAACTTCAAATGTCCACGGAAAATTCGCGGCGCGTTCACAGTGCGCGTGCCCATCCCCTGGGCACTGCAGTGAAGACCCTGACCCAGTACTGCACAGACCAGGTCTACTGATGGAACAGGTCTACTGATGGAACAGGTCTACTGATGGAACAGGAGCCGCGGGCCCACGGCAGGTGGATGATGCATCTGATTACTGAGGGAGGGGTCCGCGGACACGCCAAAACAGACCGGACCTCCGCCTCTGCTTCCTCCTCCGTTTCCATCGCACATCAGGAGAGAGGAGGAGGAGCCTCAGAGCTCAGGGAGAGGGAAGGGGGCGGGGCTTTGGAGGGAGGCGGGTTGTTCATGTTCAAACTTTTACTAAGTGCTGTGAGAAATGCCACATCGGTAGGTAGAGCTTTAACATTATGTGTGTTTTCTTTTAGGAACCCGGCCATTGCTGTTTTTATTTGGGTCTCGTTGTTATGATTTGGGTCTAACGTGTCCGTGTTGGTTCTTGTTTTGTTTGTTTGTTTGGGCTACGTTTATGCATATGTTCCAGTGATTTATGTGGTTGGTTGTTCACCATGCAGTGTCCTTTTTGTGTGTGCTGAACCCTTTTGCCTTTGTATGGATTTTAACTTGTGTTCCTTTTGCTGCAGGGTCTGGTCTGAGCGTGGTTGCCCAAGCCGGTGGAGGGTCCGGTGATAGAGTTCCTCGCTGCCGCCCCATCACTCCCTGTGTGTGGTATTTTGCACATCCTCACTCACCTTTGCATGCTTTTGTTGTCCTCGTACTTTTCTTGTTTTGTGTGTGTGTTGCACAGAGCGTGTAGTGAGTACTCTGCCCACATTTAATTCTGCCTCTCACCGTGTGCACCCACGTTCAGCCAGTCCCTAGCATTTTACTTTACTGAAACCTTTTATTGTGTTGTGTTTTTTGTAGTTTTATTCTTTTTTTTTTTTTTTTTTTTTTACCATTTTTAGGGTTTAGTTTTTAATAAAGGTCATTTTGTTTAATGATATAAACATTTATAAATAAATTTATGAATGCTCATTTTTTTAGTCTCAGGCCTTCTTTGACCACTACATGCAGCTTTATTAACTTAAAATATTTACGTGGGCTTGTGCCCCCCTCATACTCAGTTACATGTAGGAAACATGATAAACCTCTGGAGCTGTTCTGTAAAACCAACCACACATGTATCTGTCACCACTGCACCTACTCAGACCACAAAAGTCATGACGTTACTCCTCTGAAAGAAGAACATGAAGAACAGAAGCCAGAGCTGAAGAAGACAGAGGCTGAAGTTCAGCAGATGATCCAGGAAAGACAACTGAAGATCCAGGAGATCCAACGGTCAGTGGAGGTCGGTAAGAACGCTGCAGACAGAGAGACAGCAGAAGGTGTGAAGGTCTACACTGCTCTGATGGAGTCTGTTCAGAGAGGTCTGGACCAGCTCTTAGAGGAGATCCAAGAAAAGCAGACGAGCACCGAGAAACAGGCTGAAGACTTCATCAAAGAGCTGGAACAGGAAATCTGTGAGCTGGAGAAGAGAAGCACTGAGGTGGGGTAGCTCTCAGGCTCTGAAGACCACCTCCACTTTGTCCAGAGGTTCACAGGTGTCAGAGCTGCTCCATCCATGAAGACCTGGACCAAGGTCAGCGTCCGTCCACCATCATATGAGGGGACTGTGGAGACAGCTGTGTCTGAGCTGGAGGACAAACTCACAGAAGACATGAAGAAGAAGATGGTCGGAGCTGAGCTGAAGAGAGTCCAACAGTATGAGGTGGATCTGCTCTGGATCCAGATACAGCAGATCCTGAACTCATCCTGTCTGATGATCGGAGACAGGTTCATACTGGTGATAAAAAGAAGAAGCTTCCAGACAAACCACAGAGATTGACTGAATGTTTTTGGATCTTAGCGAAGCAGAGTTTCTCTTGAGGCAGGTTTTACTCTGAGGTTCAGGTCAAAGGAAAGACTGACTGGACTTTAGGAGTGACCAGAAGGTCCAGCAACAGGAAAGGACAGATCCCACTGAGACCTCAGAACAGATACTGGAGCACTGGTTTGAAAAATGGAAAACAGTACTATGCTGTTACTGGTCCTCCTGTCCGTCTGTCTGTGCAGTCTGGTCTGCAGAAGGTGGGGGTGTTTGTGGATTATGAGGAGGGTCTGGTCTCCTTTTATGACGTAGGTTCTTCAGTTCTCATCTACTCCTTCATCGGCTGCTGCTTTGATGGTAAACTCCTCCCACTCTTCTGTCCATGGCCTAATGATGAAGGTATAAACTCTGCTCCTCTGATCATCACTCCTGTCAGATACTGAGAAGTTCAGAGTCACTAAACTTAGAGCCGGACGAGCACAACCCAGCTCTGAGGTTACGACAAAAAAACAGACGAATGAGGAGGTAAAAATGTGACAGTGATTTATGAACTCAAACTAACAATCACCAGAATACAATGTGCCAAGAAAAGTACAGGAGAGAGAGAGAGAGAGAGAGAGAGAGAGAGAGCATCCATGTTGAGTCGCTGAAGTAGGTGAGTCACCTGTCACAGATGTGACAGATCAGGACATCTCCATCTGAAAGATAAACTCAACAGTGCCCCTAGTGCCCAAAAGGTGCAGGGCCGTCACATTATGTAAACTGTTTGAATGTGTATTAATCCGTATCCAAATGCACTTAAATACTAACATTAGTGGTGACGATAATAATAATAATAATAATAATAATAATAATAATCCTGGTTTGACTGATTCTGATGTCTGTGACTTAACACAATCATAATGAAGGTGTTTTAATGTTAAATTCAATTATAAATGTTGGGATTGTGAATGTGTTTCCATTATGTGATTGATTTCTAAATATTTAAACAATAGAAGTGTTCAGGAGAATTCAGTATTCAATTAAAACCCCATGCAGTGTTAAGGCCTCCCCCTCCCACCTGACCACCCCCCCATTAGACCGTCGAGGCCCCCGACAGTGAGAGGACATTCGACCTGACGTTCTGAGACACACACACTTCTACACTTCTGAAAATGGCTGCTTCATTGTGACCTCGTTATAGCCACGCCCAACATGTGACCAAAAATGTCACTGATAACTTTTGACCACAGATGTCGTAGGTTTTCATCCAGTTTGGTCCAAACTGGATGAAAACCCTGAGAGCAGACGTAGAAAGGATGAGGGGTGGGATTCTGCCAAAACCCATTCATTTCTATGGCACAGTTTTGGTGTTGTCATGGCAACATGATTGTAAATAGGGGTGTGTCCTCATTGGCTTTTTGGGTCAGTTTGGCATGAGGGATGTGTGTGCCGAAGTTCTTTTGACTTTCAAAATAGTTTTTTTCCACCCCTGTCCTTTTATCAGACTTTACCATAAACAGACCTGCCCTGAAGGCCACAGTCCAGCAGTACCGCCTACTCCTCCCTTTTAGGGCGGAGACTCATTCTTTTAAATTAGAAGAATGACAAAGCCCCCTTCTTTGGCAGATGGATATATGATGTCATCATCCATCCATCCATCCATTCTCTTCCTCTAATCCGGGGCTGGGTCACAGGGGTAACAGTCTAAGCAGGGATGCACAGACTTCCCTCTCCCAGACTCCTCCCTCTCCCAGACTCCTCCCTCTCCTCAGACTCCTCCTCTAGTTCTTCCGGGGGGACCCTGAGGCGTTCCCAGGCCAGCCCACAGACCTAGTCTCTCCAGTGTGTCCTAGGTCTTCCCTCAGGTCTCCTCCTGGTGGGACATGCCCAGAACACCTCCCCAGGGAGGAGTCCAGGAGGATCTGAACCAGATGTCTGATCCACCTCAGCTGGTTCCTCTGGATGTGGAGGAGCAGCAGCTCTACTCTGAGCTCCTCCCTGGTGACTGAGCTCCTCCCCCTATCCCTAAGGGTGGACCCAACCACCCTGCGGAGGAAACTCATTTCGACCGCTTGTATCCGGGATCTGGTCCTTTTGGTCCTGACCCAAAGCTCATGACTATAGGTGAGGGTAGGAACGTAGATTGACCAGTAAATCCAGAGCTTCTCCTCTCGGCTCAGCTCCTTCTGAACCACACCAGACCGGTACAGCGACCGCATCACTGCAGATGCTCCACCCATCCACCTGTCAGTCTGACGCTCCATCCTTCCCTCACTGTGAACCAGACCCACATACTGGAACTCCTCCACTTGGGGCAGGGGTTTCCCACCGACCTGGAGAGGGCAGACCACCTTTATCTGATCCAGAACCATGGCCTTGGATTTGGAGGTGCTGGTCCTCATCCCGCTCGCTTCACACTCGGCTGCAAACAGCCCCAGTGCACGCTGAAGGTCCAGGTTCCATGAGGTCAACAGGACAACGTCATCTGCAAAAAGCAGAGACGAAATCCTGTGGTCCCCAAACCGGACCCCCTCCGGCCCCTGGCTGCGACTAGAAATTCTGTCCATAAAAATTATGAACGGAACCGGTGCCAAAGGGCAGCCCTGCTGGAGTCCAACATGCACCTGGAACAGGTCTGACTTACTGTGAACCAGGCTCCTGCTTCAGTCGTACAAGGACCGGACTGCCCTTAACAGAGGGCCCCGGACCCCATACTCCTGAAGCACCCCCCACAGGAGGGACTGGGTCGAACGCCTTCTCCAGATCCACAGAACACATGTGGACCGGTTGATGTCATGTTTTTCCTTAAAATTGAACAGATTAGACACACATTGAATGGATCAATGGGAAGTTGACGGTGGTATGACGTCCTTTTACTTCTTCTGTTGAACAGCTGATAACGCAGCTGGACTCAGAAGAATGTGTGTGTGTGCGAAGGGACTGAGTAACGACGCAGTGGAACCCTTTAATTTTAATTTTTTTAATTTTTGATTTACTTTTTGTGGCGTCTTCCGCCTCTGTTGTGTGTCTCAGTGTTTGTCTTACTTTTTCGTATGTTTGAAAGATTTAATAAAAATACACTGATCAAAAAAATTTTTTTTTTCTTCCTCCCATTCAAAAAATGTAGGGGGCGTCAGAGAGCCATTTGACCATCCAACTAAAGGAGTTCCTGATCATCGTGTTCTGGTTGTCATTCCACACAAATGTTACATTGGGTCCAACTCAGTCTGACACTATATGTGAAACACACAGACTTTTATATGTCTGAAAATGGACGCTTCGTTGTGAGGTTGTCGTGGATAATGTAACTTGAAGGTCTGACGCAGGAAAATAATCCCACATGTTGTTGTTTTCCTGTTCTGGCTCCTGCTCGGGATGGAAACTGTACAGGAGGAGAAAACACAGGTTAGTGTTTTCAATCCTGTAGACGGTGACGCCACAGTGGAGCGTTTTTAAGTTTCCACTCTGACGGTGGTTTGACTTTTTTGTGTTTTCAAACCTCAAAAACACCGTTGCCGTCCAAACCAGGGCTGTCAGACTCATTTTAGTTCAGTTCCACATTCAGCCCAAACTGATCTGCAGTGGGCCGGACCAGTCAAATAATAGCATAATAACCTGTAAATAATGACAACTCCAAACTTTTCTCTTTGTTTTAATGTAATCAAAATTAAATTAGAAAAATATGTACATTTACAAACTATTAAAACAAAAATGATGTGAACAACCTGAAAAAAACTGAAATTTCTTGAGAAAAATAAGTGCAATTTTAACAATATTACACCTCAACTTACTGTTTATACATGCATGTTACAGACTGGATCGACAAAGGCACAAAATATTTAATAACAGGAAAAATAATATTAAAATTTCACTTTTCAGGTTTTTCACATTCAGGACAGTTTGTAAATGTTAATATGTTCATAATTTAATGTAAGTTTTTACACTAAAACAAAGAGAAAAATTTGGAGTTGTCATTATTTATAGGTGTAATGTCTTATTATATTTTTCACATTAAACTAAGAACATTTGGAGTCATTATTTATTGGTTATTATGCTGTTGTTTTAGCTGAGATCACATTGTTCTGTATGTGGAACCTGAACTGAAACCAGTTCGACATCCTTGATTGTGAATATCTTAAGTGTAATTTTTGCACTTTGCAAATTCATCCCGTGGGCTGGACTGGAACCTTTGGCGGGCCAGTTTTGGCCCCCGGGCCACATGTTTGACACCCCTGGTCTAAACAAAGGTGCATCTGAACAAATATTTTGTGGTTTTCACCTGGGAGCGCTGTGGTCACCTGGGGCTCAGACGTCCTGTGTACGAGCTGACGGGCACCTGTACGTCTGCACACACTGACGAACACTGACGAACACGTCAGCGCTCCCTCTGCGACTGTGTTCAAAACAGAAGTGACAGATGTTTGAAGGACCCCAGTGATCAGAGAGCACAGGACGACCCCCGTACCGTACACATGTCAGGGATCTGAGGACAGAACGGCTCAAAGGGACCAACGATCCTGTTCCAAACTGAAGAGGAGGAAGGAAGGAAGGAAGGAAGGAATAAATGAATGAATGAATGAATCCAGGTGGTGGACTGACTCTGACAGATGGTGTCTCCTTTTGTCCACATCTCCACCTCATAGACGACTCGTCCAAACCAGGACACTGGTTTGGACGAGGATCACTCCTGAACTGGATCACTGGGTGTGATCCGGTCCAGGGTTTGTGGACTCCTCCCTCACACCTGTGGTACCTTCAGGAGCCCATATATGGTGCCCCTCTGCTCCAGTGGGTGCCAGGTTCTTACTTTGACCACATGCTCCTTCAGGTCCCACCCTGGACTCAGTCCTGAGGACCCCCCTCCACCTGGTCCTGAACCTTGCCCCCCTTCGTCCTGTGGACTTTGGGGTTTCCTGGCCTCAGGTTTCAGTTTCTGTTCAGTAAATCCTGTTTCCACTTCTGCACCGTACACCGGTCCTGTCGTTCATTCCACTTCAGACGATGATGCGGCCCAAACATGGACTCTGCCGGTGCTGAACGGACCCGGTTCTTTTTCTGCTTTCACCGAGTTTTTGTTTCCTGTGAGTTTTTGTGACGGAGCGGCTGCAGGCGTCACTTTCACTCACATGGTGCGTCCTCCTCGTGTCTCTGTGGGAGGTGGGCATGTGTGGAGCGCCAGTGTCCACACTACAGTGTTTTCACCACATCTCTCCTTTTTCTAAACCGGTTCTTATTCCCTGGGTAGCGGTGCGTTTGAGGGCGCACACTCGCCTAGACGCTGTCGCTGCTGTGTCCTCCGCCTCCGTTCACCACTCTGGACGGTGAACCGGGCACTTCCAGATCAACCCTTATATGGCGCATTGTGGCGCGTGTCATGTGACTCAGACTGGTTTATTTTTTCCGTTTGTTCAATTATGTTGTTTTTTGTGCTGTTTACATTTAAAGTAAAGGCCACGTGAAGGGCATTTGGATCCTGTAATATTTATGTTCATGTAGGTTATTATTTGGTAAATTATTTTTTTCTGAGCTTTGAAGTTTTTATTCAGACCCTCTCTTTTGTTGATTTGGTATGCCCAGGGGAGGGGCTAAGGGGACATAATGAGGGGTTTTTCTTCCATGGAGGCAGAGAGGGTTTGGTCCCAGGACTGTGGACTGGATATCCTTTTGTTTTTGCACTCTAATTAATTCTTTCCACATTTATTCTGGTTGGAGCGGCGTTTAGTAAAATCACAGAAAATAGTTTGGAGACTGAGCCATCATTTTTTTCTAACTTGTGAAACCCGAACCCGTGACAGTTTTCTGTCCTAGTGGGTTGTGCACTGCCTCCCCACGCCGGTTTCTGAGCCGGATGGTCCAGGGTTTTCAGGAGCCGTTGGTCAGTGCTTCCCTGAGCAGCAGACCAGTGTTTCACAGTTCCCCAGTTTGGTTTCCCAGTTTTCCCACGTGAGTCTTTGGCCCAATCCCAGTTCACCCCTTGGCCCCTCCCCCTTTAACCCCAGTTCTAAGGGGTAGTGGTGTAAACGTTCCTCTCTGAAATGGTCCAACCCTTCCAGACCTGTTCCGTCATCGATGTCACCATAAACAGATGTTCCAACTTTCTTTGGGACAGAATTCTCCATGTGGTCAGCAGCTGGAACCGTCTCAGGTCCATGGGCTTTGGTCATCTGTTTACCACTATCAACCACAAACCACACAAATGCGATCTATAACACATGAAAACGACATTAAACGGACGACCAAATGAATAAGTTGATTCTGAAGTAAATCTGTCCATTTGTGTGTTTCTTTGGTTTGCTGTGTTTACCTCCATCTGACCGAGGATTGGAACTGAATTATGGGAAATTTATCAGACCCCTCTGTTCGTAGTGTGGTCCTGGAAAATCTAGGTTTCGAGGGCTTCCCCTTCACATGTACGCGCAAAACAGAGGTGTAGGGGTAAGTGGGAGGGGCCAAGGGGTGAACTGGGATTCAGCCTTAGTTTCCCCAGTACATCTTTTATTTCCAGTTAGTTCTCCATTCAGTCTGTTCCACTGAGTTCCCTTCAGTCCTTCTGTCCTGGTCTCAGTCAGAGAACCCCCCATGTGGGTTAGAAATACCATTTCTTGGGTCTGGAGGTGTGTGTGTGTGTGTGTGTGTGTGTGTGTGGGGGGTTAAAGCCCCTCCCTCCCAGTGAAGGGGCGTGTATCATCCTGTTTTCCATCTGTCTTTTCCTCTAAAATGTTTTGTGGGACCCCCTGGTGTCGGTCCTGGTTCTGTTTTGTGGGACCCCCTGGTGTCGGTCCTGGTTCTGTTTTGTGGGACCCCCTGGTGTCGGTCCTGGTTCTGTTTTGTGGGACCCCCTGGTGTCGGTCCTGGTTCTGTTGGCTGAGTCCTGGATTGGTACTACCAACCAGACTCACAGCAGTCATTTCTTTGAAGTGTGTTGTATCAAGTAAATCTGGGAGACATTCATCCAACAGACAGACGACAAATACAGGATAGTAATAATAATAATAATAATAATAACAATCATCGTATTTCCATGAGCTGTAACTGTTGTGTAACTTTTCTTTTATAGCAGTAACTGGAAACATGAATGTGAACTCATTTCTGTTAACAGACATGTGTGCCCTCTGGTGGACAAACTGATGAACTACACTCACCTTTTAACAGTTGAACCATTTAATTATCCATCACTTATTCCTTTAAACTGAAGCTTTCACACAAACCTTTCAAATATTTGGTTTTATTAGTTTCAGTTGTGCGTTAGTTACAGCTTTAGTTGTTCATAAGTTGGATCCAAATCTGTTGACGACAGCAGTGAACATAAAAAATAGAGGCTGTTGTTTTTAAGGGCTATTGTTTTTGATTCAGTTTACTTGTTTCCACTTGAGCAGTAAAACTACTGGCTGAATTCAGACCTAACTGGGTTTATAGATTACCACTGACCCACAACAGATGCGAGTACATTCAGGGAAAAGCAGGTCCAAGTCTGACATTTTTTAATCAACTTTTAAAATCTTTTTTCCCCATTTACTTATAATGGGTGAAATTTCAAATCGCTATAAAAACATCAGTTTTAACTCAATTTACTTAAATCATTGCAGAGATACGATTCATTTTAGACAGACAACATTTTTTATCTTTTTTTTCCCCCATTTATTTATTATGGGAGAAATTTTTAATGTCTATTAAAACATCCATTTTGCTTCTTTTTAAATTTTTTCTTTTAATTAAAAACAAAAAAAAACAAAACAATTTTGTTTGTTTACTTCAAACGTGGCACATATATAATTTATATTTTACACATAAATGAAAGAGTGGATTGATGCCAAAATCAGCTACAGTACATGTGAGGGGCGGGGCTTGTTGTGCCTAGCACCACTTGTTTCTATATAGAGATACATTTTTTAAATATACATCCTTTTACCTTTATACTTTTGTGGTTGTCATTTCAGGTGGTTCTGGAATAAAGGACAAGTTTGTCATTTTCACTCATGTCTTTCATATTTTTACTTTTTTTTTTTATACCGATTCAAATAATCATTTAATCAAATCAAAGAAAACAATCAATAAATGATTACAAAAATAATCTATAGCTTTACCAGTGAGTTTCCATGTGCACTGACAGACAAAGAAAAGCTCCATTCTGAAAACTTCTTCCTATAGTTCACTTTATTGCAGTGAGGTCAATATAGCTTTATTATTATTCATATAAAACCATGAGGAAGCAGAGTCTCCTTCATACGTTTTCAGACAAAACCGTTAAGAGAACGACAGTCGACCACTGCCTGCATTCAAACCACCAGTGGCTTTACCATCGGACATCTGCGCAAAACTTTACCCATATTTACTAAATGTGGGAAAAACAGAAGTGCATAATGTCGGTTTTTCCATTAAATCACAAATGCAATGGTTTGTTTATTATCACAAGATGACACCAGAAGTCATTCCATAAACATGAAGGTAAATATGGTGTTGATTTACAGCCATATTAATTATTATTATACATTACTCCTCTATCTCCTACTAAATTCTAAAATGATTCAGTTTCCTGGTGTGTCCACACACACCGACACGTTTCTTTTAAACTCTTCTTCTCTTGTTGTAATGTCCGTCAACATCCGTTTTTTTTTTTTTTTATTCACGATTCTAGTTGAGGAAAAAGCTCTTTCCATTGCAGTTTTGTGTGATATACCACTTTCACTACGCCTGAAAAACCACCTCTTCCCAGCATAAAAACTTTTAATCGAAAAATTAGAGTTTTAGTGAAACTGTGGTTTTTCCATTTGGTAAATTTTTATGCACAAGTTATATTCATGTAATTTGGAAATCAATGGAAAAACAACTATTGACCCTCAAATTGTGTGAATAGCATAGCACAAATGGTATATAATGCAAAACTGTAATGGAAAGACCTTTGTCCACAACTAGAGTCACATAAATATATGAAAAAAAAAAAAAAAAAAAAGAATGTTGATGGACAATACAACCAAGGAAGAAGAGTTTTAATAGAAACATGTGGGTATGTGTGGACACACCAGGAAACCCAAACATTTTTTAATTTAGTAGGAGAGAGGGGGAATATATAATAATAATAAATATATATCTGTAAATCAACACCATATTTACTTTAGTCGCCATGTTTATGGAATGACATCTTGCAATAATAAATAAACAAATCATGGCATTTGTGACTTAATGGAAAAACTGACATTACGCACTTCTGTTTTTTCAGCATTTAGTGAATATGGGTAAACTTTTGCGCAGATGTCCGATGGAAAAGAGACTACTGTGTGAGAAGAGAAGTCCATCTTTCCAGCCCACCTGCCTACCACCAACACACACAACAAACACACACCATTTATCAAAACAAAAGGAAGGAAAGGCTGTTCAGAAAAACAGATCTATTCATTATATCGTGACCGTTTTAAGGGACTGCGTCGTTAAGTCTTTAAATTCATTCATCGTATGCGTCTCGTCACTAAACTGACACATGGAGCTGGAAGCACACGGATGCTAGCTGCATGGTTGCCACGGTAACCATCAGCCAGACAGTCAGCGGACGCAGAACCTTAACGGAGCTGCTGGACACGATTATTTAATATGAACTGAAAATACATGTCAGTTCACGATCGTAGAAGATTCATGTATTATATTTGAGCTCATGCTTTCAAAAGTACATTTAGGAATGTGTGAGTGAATGAAGTCCGACATCAGGACAGACCACCAGGGTCCACATCCAGTCCAATGTGGTCTCAAGTGGGTCGGACCAGGACAATAACACAAATAAGAATAATCCTGTTTAATGCTGCTACATGCACTCGCACTTCATGCGGTGTCATTTTATACATACTAAGAAGTTCTTTTTATTCTTTTGCATATTTTATAGGAGTTTTTCTTCTACCTTATTTACCTTTTATATACATTTTATTTTATACTTTATCCTTTATCTTTCTCATGTTCTATCGTGTACTGTTGATTGAATGAGTCGGAGTCTGAATAACCTGAACGAACCACATCCAAGCTGAAAAGTCTTCAAAATAAGTGCAGTTTCAACATCATCTCCTCTTATTATTGACACAACTCACAGATCACAGTGGATCGAGTGCATAAAAACTTTAGGAACGGGCAGAATATTGGTCAAATTGCACTTATTTTTCTTAAGCCAGTATAAAAACAAAAACCTATTGTTTTGACTTTTTTGCACTACTGTTGTAAAAAAAAAAAAAATTCTATAAAAAATAACTGAAAAAAAAAAAGCCTTCAGCCATATTTTCATAATGTCATTTTACTTTATCACGTTAAACCAAGAATTATTAATTATTAATAGTTTATTATGATACTTTACTTGAGATCACATTGGTCTGTGTGTGGAACCTGAACTAAAATGACTGACATCCTTGAAGGTTAATGTCTTTTTCAAACCCCCCATGGACCGGCTCGGACCCTCTGGGGGGCCAGTTTAGGTCCACGGGCCGCATGTTTGACCCCCCTGCTGTGGAGGAAACAGCGACAGGATGGAGATGTTTGAACAGAACCTGGAAGAACATGGGTTTTCCTTTGGAGTGGACCGTTATAGGAGATAAAGGAGAGGACAAAAATGGAAGGTGACTGGTTAAAACTGACGCTTTAAGAAAAGAACGAGTAAATAGACGGATTCACCTGAACAGAAAAGTAAAAAAAAAAAAAAACGACCATGGTCTGAAGAACTGGTTCAAAAACTACTGTGGTGGAAAAAAACGAGCAGTTATCGCTTCTGTTGTTCGGGCTTTTTTTTTTTTGTTTGTTTGTTTACAATGTTTTCCTTGTCGTTTTTTGTTGTTACTGTTGTGATTTTCTTTCCTTTTTTCTGTTTTTTTTTTTTTTTTTTCCTGCGTTTTGACCATGGAACTGCTTTCTGGAATTCACCCAGGTGTCAAAAAGCAGCTGGACTGATTTACAAAGACTGTGTTTTGAAATTTATGTAATGAGCTGATACTTAATGAAACTTATTCCTACAGACTGTGATAAAATACTCAAAATGAACATGTGACTCATGCGACCTGAGCTCTGCATCAGCTGTTTTAACCCTTTAACCCCTGACATGTCTGTGCTGAGCGTTTGGAATGTACGATTTATTTTAAACATTCCTAAAAATTCAACCATTTGTTCAATATCCTCCTGAGACCCAGTAAGTAAACATCTGTGCCATTTTACATTAAGTAACTGCCTTAATTGGAAACAGCATGATGCAACAGTTTTTTCAAATACATTTTAAAATTTTTTTATATAATGTCCTTTTCAGTGGACTTTTTTTTTTTTTTTAAATAAAGCTGTGAAACTCTTGTCCACTACAGAGGACAAAAATGCAGTGCTGGGTCTCAGGAGGATATGAAAAATTTCCAATCACGCTGATAGAAACATCTGAGCATGCTCAGTTCACCCCCTCCTGCCTGTGGAAGGGGGGAGGGGGTGTCAAACACAGAGCAGTGTGAGACTGACTCATAAAAATAGACGGTTTGGTTTTTTTTTTCTTTTTTACACTGTTTTCTTTGTGTTTTTTGCTTTTCCTGTTGTTTCCAGTGTTGAGGTGATTTTCCTTTATTTATTTATTTTTTACTGTGTTTTTACTGAGTTTTAACGATGGGGGTGTTAAACTCATTTTAGTTCAGTTCCACATTCAGCCAAATCCGACCTGCAGTGGGCCGGACGGGTGAAATAACATAATATATAAATAATGTCAACATCAAACTTTCTTCTGTATATTAGAGTGAAAAAAGCTAAATTATGTGATGAAAATGTTTACATCTTGCAATTATCCTTTAAAACAATTTTACATAACATGAACAAACTGAAATTTATTAAGAAAAATAAATGCAATTTTACCAATATTCTGTCTCAGTTTATCATTTACACGTTTATTATAATGTACAGATCACAGTGGATCTACAAATACACAAAACATTTAATAACAGGCAGAATACTGGTACAATTACACTTCAGCATTTCAAAATGTTCATATTTGTTCAGGTTAGTCACATTTTTTTGTGAAATGATAGTTTGTTTTAGTGTAAATACAGTAAAATGACATGAAAATGTTGACATTTGCTTAGAGAAAAATGTGGAGTTGTGAGTATTTATAGGTTATTACGATAGTATTTGACTGATCCGACCCACTGCAGATTAAACTGAATGTGGAACCTGAACTAAAATGACTCATATCCTCAGGTCATTTTTACATTTCATAAATTCATCCCACGGGTCAGACTGGACCTTTTGGACCTCTGATGGAACTGTTTTATAGAGTTAAACAGGTGTCAAAAAGCAGCTGGACTGATTTAGGGAAAAAAAAAAAAACAAAAACTAAAACTACTAGGACCAAACTTCATCCTAATTCAATCCTAAATCTGTTATTGATGAGCATTCTGAGTGCTTTATTTAGTCAAACTTCTCTTCCTCTCTCTTTCTGTTATTCCATCTGTCCTGACTCTAAAACACACAGCTGTGGTTGGATGACGTCTGTTCTAACCTTCATGACTACATCTGTTTTCTATTTTTAACTGTAATCTGACATAACAGACCCTGATGACGGCTCCGACTGATTCGTTATCATCTGAGAACAAAAAAGCATCATCTTTAATAAAAATGCAAAGGTTCAGTGTGTGGTAGTACGACACTTGTAAACTAACTCAGCATCTGGAAGGGCTGGTTAGACTGGGTGTGTGTTACGTCTGTTCTACTCAGTGGAATATTTAGGTTAATTAATAAACTCCGGTCCGTTCTTCAGGTAACGAGGCTGTCCTCTAACCCAGTTTAAAACAGAAACAGGAGGAACAGGAGTCTGTGCAGAGCTCTGATATGATTCTAAAAAAGCAAAAAAACACACAGCGATTCTAATTTTCAAGTGATTAAGGAAAAAGACGACGATGAGGAAATCTGAACTCTGACATACTGGACCTTTAAATTGACACTGAATCACCATCGAAGCAGCTTCTTACCCTCATCTTACACAGATTCGTCAGATTTCCAGTTGTAGTGGTAATGAAAATAATCCTAATTAAATGTGTCAGATGTGCGAAAGCCAGCCTTAGCTCCGCCCACATTCGGACAGGGCTTGACTGTGATTGGGTCAGAACATGGACACTGTATCGTATCTGCATCCGTTCACCTCCGCTCAAACATCCTACACGTTGGCATCATAAATTACAATTTTCATAATCACACTTAAATTAATGATTAGACAGGACTACGGTCGAGCTTTAAATAATAGAAAACAAAGAAAATAAGGTGGAAAAACTAGTTACACATGATTAAAAACATCTGTTTTCAGTTAGAACTAGGACTTGAGTGCAAAGGCTGAATGGACTGGGTGGGTCAGAGCGGTGCCTGGTGTCGGGGATTACGAGCCGAACTCCACCGTCTCCTCCGTGATGGGCTTGAAGTCGTAGTTCCCTCTGCCGTCCATGTGGAGGTAGTACTGCAGCACGCAAACACACAGACAGTCAGAAAACAACACACAGTCAGAAAACAACACACAGTCAGAAAACAACACACAGAGTCAGAAAACAACACACACAGACAGAAAACAACACACAGAGTCAGAAAACAACACACAGTCAGAAAACCACACACACAGACAGAAAACAACACAGACAGAAAACAACACACAGTCAGAAAACAACACACAGTCAGAAAACAACACACACAGTCAGAAAACAACACACACAGTCAGAAAACAACACAGTCAGAAAACCACACACAGTCAGAAAACCACACACAGTCAGAAAACAACACACACAGACAGAAAACAACACAGTCAGAAAACCACACACAGTCAGAAAACCACACACAGTCAGAAAACCACACACAGAGTCAGAAAACAACACACACAGACAGAAAACAACACACAGACAGAAAACAACACACAGTCAGAAAACAACACACACAGTCAGAAAACAACACACACAGACAGAAAACAACACACAGACAGAAAACAACACAGTCAGAAAACCACACACAGTCAGAAAACCACACACACAGACAGAAAACAACACACAGTCAGAAAACCACACACACAGACAGAAAACAACACACAGACAGAAAACAACACACACAGACAGAAAACAACACACACAGACAGAAAACAACACACACAGACAGAAAACACACACACAGTCAGAAAACAACACACACAGTCAGAAAACAACACACACAGTCAGAAAACAACACACAGACAGAAAACAACACACACAGTCAGAAAACAACACACAGAGACAGAAAACAACACACACAGTCAGAAAACAACGCACACAGACAGAAAACAACACACAGTCAGAAAAGAACACACAGTCAGAAAACAACACACACAGTCAGAAAACAACACACAGTCAGAAAACAACACACACAGACAGAAAACAACACACACAGTCAGAAAACAACACAGACAGTCAGAAAACAACACACAGTCAGAAAACAACACACACAGTCAGAAAACAACACACACAGTCAGAAAACAACACACAGTCAGAAAACAACACAAACAGTCAGAAAACAACACAGTCAGAAAACACACAGTCAGAAACAACACACAGTCAGAAAACAACACACAGAGACAGAAAACAACACACAGTCAGAAAACAACACACACAGTCAGAAAACAACACACAGTCAGAAAACAACACACACAGACAGAAAACAACACACAGTCAGAAAACAACACACACAGTCAGAAAACAACACACAGTCAGAAAACAACACAAACAGTCAGAAAACAACACAGTCAGAAAACAACACACAGTCAGAAAACAACACACAGTCAGAAACAACACACACAGACAGAAAACAACACACAGTCAGAAAACACACAGTCAGAAAACAACACACACAGACAGAAAACAACACACAGTCAGAAAACAACACACACAGACAGAAAACAACACATAGTCAGAAAACAACACACACAGACAGAAAACAACACAGACAGAAAACAACACACAGTCAGAAAACAACACACACAGACAGAAAACAACACAGTCAGAAAACAACACACAGTCAGAAAACAACACACACAGACAGAAAACAACACACAGACAGAAAACAACACACAGACAGAAAACAACACACAGACAGAAAACAACACAGTCAGAAAACAACACACAGTCAGAAAACAACACACAGTCAGAAAACAACACACACAGACAGAAAACACACACAGACAGAAAACAACACACAGACAGAAAACAACACACACAGACAGAAAACAACACACAGACAGAAAACAACACACACAGACAGAAAACAACACAGAGACAGAAAACAACACACAGTCAGAAAACAACACACACAGACAGAAAACAACACACAGACAGAAAACAACACACACAGACAGAAAACAACACAGACAGTCAGAAAACACACACAGACAGAAAACACACAGTCAGAAAACAACACACAGTCAGAAAACAACACACACAGACAGAAAACAACACACAGTCAGAAAACAACACACAGTCAGAAAACAACACACACAGACAGAAAACAACACACAGTCAGAAAACAACACAGACAGAAAACAACACACACAGAAAACAACACACACAGAAAACAACACACACAGTCAGAAAACAACACACACAGACAGAAAACAACACACACAGACAGAAAACAACACACAGTCAGAAAACAACACACAGTCAGAAAACAACACAGACAGTCAGAAAACAACACACAGACAGAAAACAACACAGTCAGAAAACAACACACAGTCAGAAAACAACACACAGTCAGAAAACAACACACAGACAGAAAACAACACAAAGACAGTTAGAAAACAACACAAAGACAGTCAGAAAACAACACAAAGACAGTCAGAAAACAACACACACAGTCAGAAAACAACACAAAGACAGTCAGAAAACAACACAAAGACAGTCAGAAAACAACACACACAGTCAGAAAACAACACAAAGACAGTCAGAAAACAACACACACAGTCAGAAAACAACACAAAGACGGTCAGAAAACAACACAGTCAGAAAACAACACACAGACAATCAGAAAACAACACACAGTCAGAAAACAGTCCGAAAACAACTAACAGACAGTCAGAAAACACACACAGTCAGAAAACAGTCAGAAAACAACACACAGACAGTCAGAAAACAGTCAGAAAACAACACACAGACAGTCAGAAAACAACACAAAGACAGTCAGAAAACAACACACAGTCAGAAAACAACACACAGTCAGAAAACAACACACAGTCAGAAAACAACACACAGAGACAGAAAACAACACACACAGTCAGAAAACAACGCACACAGACAGAAAACAACACACAGTCAGAAAACCACACACAGTCAGAAAACCACACACACAGACAGAAAACAACACACACAGTCAGAAAACAACACACAGTCAGAAAACAACACACAGTCAGAAAACAACACACAGTCAGAAAACAACACACAGAGACAGAAAACAACACACACAGTCAGAAAACAACACACACAGTCAGAAAACAACACACAGAGTCAGAAAACAACACACACAGACAGAAAACAACACACAGTCAGAAAACCACACACAGTCAGAAAACCACACACACAGAAAACAACACACAGACAGAAAACAACACACAGTCAGAAAACAACACACACAGTCAGAAAACAACACACACAGACAGAAAACAACACACAGTCAGAAAACCACACACACAGACAGAAAACAACACACAGACAGAAAACAACACACACAGTCAGAAAACAACACACACAGTCAGAAAACAACACACAGACAGAAAACAACACACACAGTCAGAAAACAACACAGAGACAGAAAACAACGCACACAGTCAGAAAACAACGCACACAGTCAGAAAACAACGCACACAGACAGAAAACAACACACAGTCAGAAAACCACACACAGTCAGAAAACCACACACACAGACAGAAAACAACACACACAGTCAGAAAACAACACACACAGTCAGAAAACAACACACACAGACAGAAAACAACACACACAGACAGAAAACCACACACAGTCAGAAAACCACACACACAGTCAGAAAACAACACACACAGTCAGAACACACACAGTCAGAAAACAACACACAGACAGAAAACAACACACAGACAGAAAACAACACACACAGTCAGAAAACAACACACACAGTCAGAAAACAACACACACAGACAGAAAACAACACACAGTCAGAAAACCACACACACAGACAGAAAACACACAGTCAGAAAACAACACACACAGTCAGAAAACAACACACAGTCAGAAAACAACACACACAGTCAGAAAACAACACACACAGACAGAAAACAACACACAGTCAGAAAACAACACACACAGTCAGAAAACAACACACACAGTCAGAAAACAACACACAGACAGAAAACAACACACACAGTCAGAAAACAACACACAGTCAGAAAACAACACACACAGTCAGAAAACAACACACAGACAGAAAACAACACACACAGTCAGAAAACAACACACACAGACAGAAAACAACACACAGACAGAAAACAACACACACAGACAGAAAACAACACACACAGTCAGAAAACAACACACACAGACAGAAAACAACACACACTCAGAAAACAACACACACTCAGAAAACAACACACACAGACAGAAAACAACACACAGTCAGAAAACAACACACAGTCAGAAAACAACACACACAGTCAGAAAACAACACACACAGTCAGAAAACAACACACAGTCAGAAAACAACACACAGTCAGAAAACACACACAGACAGAAAACAACACACAGTCAGAAAACAACACACAGACAGAAAACAACACACACAGTCAGAAAACAACACACACAGTCAGAAAACAACACACAGTCAGAAAACCACACACACAGACAGAAAACAACACACAGTCAGAAAACAACACACACAGTCAGAAAACAACACACAGACAGAAAACAACACACACAGACAGAAAACAACACACAGTCAGAAAACAACACACAGTCAGAAAACACACAGACAGAAAACAACACACACAGACAGAAAACAACACAGACAGAAAACAACACACACAGACAGAAAACAACACACAGTCAGAAAACAACACAGTCAGAAAACAACACACACAGACAGAAAACAACACAGTCAGAAAACAACACACACAGACAGAAAACAACACACAGTCAGAAAACAACACACAGTCAGAAAACAACACACACAGTCAGAAAACAACACACAGTCAGAAAACAACACACACAGACAGAAAACAACACACACAGTCAGAAAACAACACAGACAGTCAGAAAACAACACACAGTCAGAAAACAACACACACAGTCAGAAAACAACACACACAGTCAGAAAACAACACACAGTCAGAAAACAACACAAACAGTCAGAAAACAACACAGTCAGAAAACAACACAGTCAGAAAACAACACACAGTCAGAAAACAACACACAGAGACAGAAAACAACACACAGTCAGAAAACAACACACACAGTCAGAAAACAACACACAGTCAGAAAACAACACACACAGACAGAAAACAACACACAGTCAGAAAACAACACACACAGTCAGAAAACAACACACAGTCAGAAAACAACACAAACAGTCAGAAAACAACACAGTCAGAAAACAACACACAGTCAGAAAACAACACACAGTCAGAAAACAACACACACAGACAGAAAACAACACACAGTCAGAAAACACACAGTCAGAAAACAACACACACAGACAGAAAACAACACACAGTCAGAAAACAACACACACAGACAGAAAACAACACATAGTCAGAAAACAACACACACAGACAGAAAACAACACAGACAGAAAACAACACACAGTCAGAAAACAACACACACAGACAGAAAACAACACAGTCAGAAAACAACACACAGTCAGAAAACAACACACACAGACAGAAAACAACACACAGACAGAAAACAACACACAGACAGAAAACAACACACAGACAGAAAACAACACAGTCAGAAAACAACACACAGTCAGAAAACAACACACAGTCAGAAAACAACACACACAGACAGAAAACACACACAGACAGAAAACAACACACAGACAGAAAACAACACACACAGACAGAAAACAACACACAGACAGAAAACAACACACACAGACAGAAAACAACACAGAGACAGAAAACAACACACAGTCAGAAAACAACACACACAGACAGAAAACAACACACAGACAGAAAACAACACACAGACAGAAAACAACACAGACAGTCAGAAAACACACACAGACAGAAAACACACAGTCAGAAAACAACACACAGTCAGAAAACAACACACACAGACAGAAAACAACACACAGTCAGAAAACAACACACAGTCAGAAAACAACACACACAGACAGAAAACAACACACAGTCAGAAAACAACACAGACAGAAAACAACACACACAGAAAACAACACACACAGAAAACAACACACACAGTCAGAAAACAACACACACAGACAGAAAACAACACACACAGACAGAAAACAACACACAGTCAGAAAACAACACACAGTCAGAAAACAACACAGACAGTCAGAAAACAACACACAGACAGAAAACAACACAGTCAGAAAACAACACACAGTCAGAAAACAACACACAGTCAGAAAACAACACACAGACAGAAAACAACACAAAGACAGTTAGAAAACAACACAAAGACAGTCAGAAAACAACACAAAGACAGTCAGAAAACAACACACACAGTCAGAAAACAACACAAAGACAGTCAGAAAACAACACAAAGACAGTCAGAAAACAACACACACAGTCAGAAAACAACACAAAGACAGTCAGAAAACAACACACACAGTCAGAAAACAACACAAAGACGGTCAGAAAACAACACAGTCAGAAAACAACACACAGACAATCAGAAAACAACACACAGTCAGAAAACAGTCCGAAAACAACTAACAGACAGTCAGAAAACAACACACAGTCAGAAAACAGTCAGAAAACAACACACAGACAGTCAGAAAACAGTCAGAAAACAACACACAGACAGTCAGAAAACAACACAAAGACAGTCAGAAAACAACACACAGTCAGTTAGAAAACAACACAGTCAGAAAACAACACACAGACAGTCAGAAAACAACACAAAGACAGCCAGAAAACAACACAGACAGTCAGAAAACAACACACATACAGTCAGAAAAAAACACAACTGTGTTTGTAGACTTGTAGGTGGATGTATGTCCTTAATTATATGTAATAGCAAAATGTATGAAACTCCTTGATGAATACAAAGTGACGTCACAGAGGAACCATTTCACACATGTGGACATGATCTGATACAACATGAGAATATATAATAATAATAATAATAATAATAATAATAATAATAATAATAATAATAATAATAATAATAACTTTATACAGCACCTTTAAAAACTGAATTTACAAAGTGCTTTGACAGACAAAGCTAAAGTGCACAACAGCAGAACAAAAACATAGCAAACAACACAACACAATAAAAGAGATAAGTACAGCAAACACGAAAACATGACTAACTATGAATGTATCGTAGTGGAGAGGGCAGAAATAACAGAACATGATGCTGTCAGATCAATGTGAAATACATATATATATATGTGTGTGTGTGCGCGCGCGCGTGTGTGTGAATAGTGTAAAATTAATGTAAATAATTAAAATTGTAATGTAAGGTAGAGGAGACCCCAGGAAGAAGAGCAACTGATGTTTCAGTTGCTAATGGGGATCTTAATAAATGAAACAAAGCTTCCGTTGGCAAAGCAAAAAGGAGCCAGACTACAATTCGCTGTTATGATGAATGAACGAATGAATGAATGAATTTTGGTTTGTACATCAATTATTTCGCTTAGTACAATAATCGTAATAAACATAAAAAGCAAACAAGGAATATTCCAGAAGCAAAACATTTTTTTTTGCCTCTCCTAGTCTCTTGATACACCATTTACATCAACTTAAATGTGAACAGCATCAAGTATTTACACCTTAAAAAAAAAAAAAAAAATCAGCAACAACAAAAACATATCTACCATCTCAATTCAATATTCCTAAATAATTTTAAAGGTGCGGGAGACTTTCACGATGAATTTTTCATCAAATCTGTAAAACCTCAGTCGTAGCCCAAGTATCACGAATCTGTAAGACTTTCTGTCATTACTCCTCTGAATCTCTTGCATTACAGTGACCAATTTCGAAGTGCCATCCACCATAAACAAACCCTGTGTGTTTACATTCAGAGCCAGGAAGTAACACGGGCATCTTCAGAATTTTTTTGTCGCAATGTGCATTGTGGGAAACGGAGGCTCACACTGCTACTGTAGGGAGGTTTGCGCAGCCGCCTGCAGCGGCAGTGGCCTAATATAACTAATATAACATTCACTAATATGAAAATCTCTTAATTCCAAGAAATCACGAATGGTACGATGCTGGACAAGACAAGTTAAAAAAGAAAAAAAGAAAAGAAATCCAATAATGGACTGAAACGTCTAAACCAGAGTTTATGGATTATTATATTTCTGAAGTGCATGTAAACGCGTCACATCTGATTATTACAGTTATCTGATTAAATACAGTTATTGGATGTTTCTGGTCATGTGAACAGGCTCAGTCTTTGCAGAATGAACTACATCAACAGGGACATGTGGTCAGTGCACAAAAGGTTTGTTAGGTTTGTAACAGACGACGTTACGATGCGACAAAGACTTTGTGAATAAAACTTGTCCTTACCTCGTGGTGCTTCCACAGAGACTTTCTGTGGGACACTGTGAACAGAGTGATGCCCACCTGTGGACAAAAGACAAAGTCCAACCATCAGACCACATGAACAGTCACTATATCCTTTCAAAGTATTAAAGAAAAAAGATGGTTTATTGTTTATCTGTGTGCATTTATCTACAGTTCTAATGCATTTAGTTTAAACAAGTTATACATATATCACTACATTTATACATAGATATTACTCTGTTTGATGTGGGACACCCCCAAAAAACCCAGCATGGACTGGACTTGGCCCATAATGGAATGGATCTGAGGGTCTCTGAGCTGCATGTGTTGGCAGGTCATTTACAAAGATGCTTCAACTGTTTGACTTGAACATGTGGGCGGGGTCAAGGGCATCCCAGATGGACGGCCCACTACTGTTTGATTCATAACTTTTGAACCAGTTTAACACAAATATTCCACAGAATTGTAAAGGTCTAAATCCATCTGAAACAGACTCCAAGGGCAACATTTAGTTTAAATATTTTTAAATGAAAAATATCTAAAACTACTGCGTCACAGATGGACAAAAAAATTAATGTCTATTTTTTTCCAGAATTCCAAAGTTCTCCAAAGTGAAGTTCCTCTGACATTTTCCTCCTCAAATGTATTCAGTGTAAACTTTAAACCCTCTATTTTACAACCCAGTAATTGGTTATAGAGGAAAAAAATATTAGATCAAACCTAAATAGAAAGAGTTTAGACAAATGTCAGCGTCACAGATGAACAACAAAAGTAAATATCAAATTAAACATTTTTATTTCAATTATCAATATCATATACATTTATTTACAATATTCACAACATACAAATAATATTAACATTATATTCAACTGTATTTTGCATAGATATATGCATTTATTAATTTTAAACGCTGTGTGTTTAGAATATGACATAACTAATATAATAGCCAAATATCCATGTATCTGGAATAAATGTAGTTTATTTATAGTTTATAAAATGAACCCAGAATGACGGCACTAAACGGGGTCACTGTACAAACATTCACACTCACAAAACTACTCACTTTTTTTTTTTGCAGAAATTTTTTCTCATTTCCAAATTCATTTTCCTAAAAATATAAGTAATTACCTAACCAAAAATATCAGTTTGGTGTAAATTATTGTAATGTAATTTTTTGGACCAGATGTGAACCTTCCCTTGACTCCGCCCATGTGCTCATATGTTCTCTATACGGTGTGTGGATAATGAGTGGTGTGTACCGTCCGACAGTGGCTGTAGATGTAATCTTCAACATCCACACTCACTGCACTCGTGCATTCATCCAGAATGGCAAACTGGGGCTTATGGTAGAAGAGTCTGGCCATCTGCACACACACAAACACACACAGAATTAAATATTAATAGGAAGAGAAAGCAGCCAATATTTCTCTGCTCTGTCCAGGTCCTGGTGAACTCACTCAGTCAGTCCTCTGGAAAATAAAAGTTAAAGGTTAACTGTTTTTTTACTAACAGGGAAATTCAGTCTGTGCATGTTACCCACACACAGTACCTAGCATTAGCATTAGCGCTGGGAAGTATTAGTGAGCTGTCTCCATTTAGTCTTAAACACAAATAAAACTAAATGTAATGGTTTTAACTGTATTTCCTCCTTGGATGGCTCTGAGGTCGGTTATACTGAAAGCTACAAGTATCTTAGTATCTGGCTCGACAGTAAACTCACTTGAAACGTGTACTGGTCCCAAAGGTCAAAGCTCACATTGGTTTTCTTTCCTCTAACAAATCCTCTTTTACACTTTCTGCACCACTGCTCCTGGTTAAAGTGGACTATGGTGATGCAACCGACAGGTCTGTCTCATATTTAATACACTGCTCTCTGCTTTATGACTGGAGCCTCATTTAACCCTCCTTATTAGGGCTGGGTATCATGGCCAATTTCCTTAATCGATTTGATTTCAATTCATAAGGTTTTTAATCAATTAACTGCGATTCGGTTCAGTATTAATTGATTGATTCAGATTCATTTAGTGATACCAAAATACAATTTTGAGTTGCAACTTCATTATTTGACTACTGCAGCCATGCAACACAGAATCAATATTGATATTAGAAAGGAAATAAATCTGACATTTCAGCAGTAAACAGATGAATCTGCTCTGAAATAATGAACAGGACACAAACATGTCCATGTTTCTACAGTGGATCAGACCTCTGTCTCATCTTTATTCTATTTTATGACTGTGGCCTCCAGCCTTACGGCACATTACTGTCACTTTGGGGCACCGACACCAGTTTGGCCCCCCTGAAACAGAATCATGTTGGGCCCTTGGTACAAGAAACTCACTGGAGGGTGGGTGAAGCTTTGTGATTTCTGCTTTACTATTCCTCTAACTCCGCACTCAGCCACAGGTGATCAAAGTTAGTAGTTCTAGAACTGGGTTCTGCAACCCACCTCCACCGGCTAGTTCCTCCGCACTGCGGGTTTGAGTTTGAGGCCGGGAGGACCTCCCACTGAGGGGTTTTCCCCACCCTTCCTCCCACTGAGGGGTTTTCCCCACCCTTCCTCCGCATTCCTCCCGCGCCAGAACCGTTGTGAGCACAACCAAGACTCCACGAGGGGCTCACGAGACAGAGCTGGCCATGCTTCCATGTCGGCGGTTTCCGGGTCATTTACTCACGGTCCTGCTCTGAAAAACTGATCTCATCCACTATTAATCGATTACGCAAAATTAAAAAGAAATCGATCCAAAATCGATTAAATTGATTTTTTCACCCAGCCCTACTGCTTATCATAATATATATACAGGGTGTCCCAAAAAATGTATACACAACTTAAATAATTTAAAGTAGGCGTTTATTAAAACTCATTTGATTTTCCAAAGGTAACAGAATTTCCAAATATCATTTTATTGTTTTGTCTGTTCCTCCTGTTCTCAAACTGACGTTTGTTCTGGTCCAGACACTGCTGACAACACCAAGCAATGGAATCACACACATCATCAAACAGTTCCCTTGGTATTTTTTTGCATTCACGTTCAATGGCTGCTCTCAATTCAGCGACTGTTGCAGGTCTCATAGTGTAGACTTTGTCTTTTAGGGATCCCCATGAAGAACAGTCAAGTGGTGTGAGGTCTGAATGTGGAGGGTATTCAACAAAACCCCTCTGTCCAGTCCACCTGTTTGGTAAGTTCACCAGACCTCACACCACTAGACTGTTCTTCATGGGGATACCTAAAAGACAAAGTCTAAGCTTTGAGGAATGAAGTAAACAGGTCAAATAGTCCAGAGGAAACCATTCAACAAGGATTTCATGTCAAGTTGTTTTAGTGGAACGTTTGTCATTTATCCAAGATACGAAAATATTTTTCCTTGCAGCACATGCGAGGATATCATAAAGTCTTTTCAAGCTGGTGTCAATAATGCCCCAACTTGGATGTCCTAAGAGTAGAGATAAAGGGTCTAGTTTCAAAGACACTCCAAGAATCTTTTCCATATTATTACCAATTTTTAATGCCTAGTTACTTTTCACCCACCCTGTATAAACATTTAACTTCTGCCTAAACCTTTTCACTCTCAGCATAATTCACAGCTGATTCAAATTAAATTAGCTTCATGGTTTGTATTTTCTGTATCATGGCTGATGTCTGAATAAACATAAACCTGATAATTGTTGACACCAGCCACATTTCAGTGTGAAAACCAACGGTTCACAGCGGTTTATCAGTGCATTAGGTGAAGGCTGTGTTCTTACCGCCATCCTTTGCTTCTCTCCTCCACTCAGGACGTCCATCCAGTCCTGGACCGTGTCCCAGCTCCCCTCCCTGTCCAGGATGTGACCCAGCTGAACATTGTCCAAGTACTCCTTCAACACCTGGACACACAAACACACACAAGAGCAACATGATTAAAAACATTCTCCAGTGTCCCTGTCCGCCAGCGTCTGTTCTATGTGGATCAGAACCAGTTAAATGTGTGAGGTTGTCAGGTTCTGTCTCTATGTTCCAGTCCTGTGGTCTGGATGCACATCAATCTAACTGTAGAAGTGGGCGGGACTTTCACTGGAGAACAAAACTCATCCAATCAGAGCCCAAATATAACTTCTATCAGTGATCAACAGGAACTATATCTCTGACATGTTATAAACCATCAAAATACGGACCAAAAGATGGTACGAACTCTCTTCCTTTAACCCTGAGGGGTCCACGGTCAGGGCCCTGTGACTCAATCCCATGACATTTCCAACACATCGTAGCGTCTGAAGTTGGTCACACAGACCACTGAGGATAACTGCATTCAAAGGTGCGAACTTGAAACACTCTCCCAATTTTTATTTGATGTTGATGGAGCAAATACAACCAGAGATATGACGGTTTGAAACTGGAGCAAACAAGCAAAATAGCATTATTATTGCGATATAAAGCAAGAGTTATACTTCTGACCATATCTATGTCATTTTTTGTCTTTTTTCAAAATGGAAAAAATTGGCTGAATCTGTGGATTCTAATCCACAAACTGTATTAGCATTACAGGTAAGGGTGAGGATTACCCCCACCTGAACTGGATGAGGAAACTATACTATTTGAGAATAGTTTTAATTTATTACAATTTTAATTTTATATCCCTAATATTTGGAACCAATATTCACTTTTAAAGTCTCTGAAAAGGTTCGATAAGCATCTTTGTGTTATTCATGCAATAAATTATATACATTTTTCAAATCAGATTTTATATTTTTTTTGTGTTTTTTGTCCTTTTGTGTTGATAAAGTAGGTTAAAGTGAAAAAAATAACAGACAGATGACATAGATGAAGTTGTGCTGAAAAAAAAAGATACCAAACATGGGTATAGTAAACATTTCTTTACATAGTATATAAAGACAAAATCAAAAGTACTCAAAAAAAAGCCAAAATAAACTCAGACCCCTAAAGGTTAAGGTTTTTTTTTTTTTTTTTTTTTGCTGTGTTACTCTTATGTTCATAGTTACTTTATACTTGAATATCCAAAGACTAAATACACAGGTGCACTGTTAGGCTCCTTCAACCTTTTTTTTTTCCTTTCTGTTTTTTGTCTTTGTATTATGATTATTAATACTACTGTGTGTGTTCAGTTCAGTTCACATTTTATTTACAAATCATTTAAAAATACGTATGCAACTTCTATTCATAATTTACGGCCAGATATGATTATGTAAAAAGGGAAACCCCAGAAGCTATCCATAGTTTATAAATGTGGGCCCAAGACATTAAGCAAACAGTACAAATGATGATGATGATGACAGTCTGTATTTGTACCAAAGCTAAAACCCTGGCACTAAAACACTAAAACAACCGAAGGTAATTCCATAAATACAGACAGTTTAGAATTTAGACAGTATCAACACATCAGGCACATGAGGCAAAAATACAATACATATATGTGTATTTATATATAATTTTCCTTGTCTTATTTCATAGAAGTGTGGTTGGCTATATGTACCAACGTATTATCATTATTATTATTCATTTACTTATTTACTTTATTTATATTACTCCTTTTTTTTGCGTGTGTGTTTCATGGACACATCCACAATCATTTATATATGTAGATAAATGTGAGTAAGTAAATGTAAATATGTTTGTTTGTGTATATAATCTTTATTACTATTCACCAAGAGAGTGGACCACATCAGTCCAGTTCTAAGGTCTCTACACTGGCTCCCTGTCTCTCAGAAAATAGACTTTAAAATTCTCTTGCTAGCATATAAAGCACTGAATGGTTTAGGCCCAAAATCCATCAGAGACCTTCTAGTCCAGTATGAACCATCCAGACCACTCAGGTCGTCTGGTGCAGGTCTGCTCTGGGTTCCAAAAGTCAGAACTAAACATGGAGAATCAGCATTTAGTTTCTATGCTCCGTATATCTGGAACAAACTACCAGAAAATATCAGGTCTGATATCTGAGAGTGAGTTCTTTTCAGTCCAGGTTAAAGACTCACCTGTTCACTGCTGCCTTTGACTAAAAGGCTTTTGACTTTTTAAATTTTATATTCTCTTTCAAAACTCTTACTGCAACTGCAACTCTTACTTTAATATGTGTGTTTTTATATTTTTGGATTTTATGCGTTGTTTTCTTACTTGCTGTTTTTAATCAACTTTTACATGTTTCTTTTATAATGTTTTAAATGTGTTTCTTTTTCCCTTGTAATTGTATTTCCTGTGTGAAGCACCCTGAATTGCCTTGTTACTGAAATGTGCTATACAAGTAAACTTGCCTTGCCTTCATGTTATTGTTCTACAAAGTAAAATGACCATGAAAAGCATTGATCTTCACAAGTCACTCTTCTGTTATGTTTTGCACTGCAAAGTTTATGTTTATGACTTTATTCATGTAACAAAGATTCACAAATGACTTTTTTTTTCCCCTTTCAGTGAGCAATATCAACAAAAAAGAGAGAACAATGTACTTTGTTCCAATGATGTCCTGTGAAACATGTTATGAGACTGTTCTGAATAAAAATTTGAATTAAAAAAATGGACCATGAGAAGGAAATGAACATTTTTAATATTTCAAAAATTCATGAAAAATTTAAAAATCTAAATTTCTCAAAACTGTGAAGAAACTTTGAGAACTTTGTCCCAAGGATAGGAAGGAACAAACAGAAGGAGAGAAGGAATAAAATTCGAAATGGATCTGATGGAGTTTCATCAGAGAAGATATCGCTAATGATGATGACACCGCGCCTTAACACCATCTCGTGGCAGATTCGACCGGTGAAATAAACCCATGTGAGGTGGAACCGGCGGCCTGGTGTGAACTCCAGTGTTACCTGATCAGAGATGCCTTTTCTCCTCTGCTCCTCCAGGGTGTCAGGGTAAATCACCTGGTCCCTCAGAGATCCCAAGGTCATGTAAGGTCTCTGAAAAAACACACAAGTCAAACCCACATTTCACCTCTGGACTGGCTGGAATATTATTATTATTATTATACTATCATATTATTACAAAAGCAAAACAGAGAAAATGGAAGAAAAAAGACTTTTTCAGTAAAATATATCATGAACTGATCTATAACTTTATTTTGCTCATGACACTATTTGGTAAATTTTTATTTATTATTTTTGTTCATTTTTTATTCATTTTACTTTATTTTATTTATTTTTGATCATTTTGTTGCTTACATTATTACTTTATTTTACATTGTGCTGTTTTTATTTTATTATTTTTCTTCAATTTTTTTCGGTTTCTGGCTTATTTTGTTTGTGTTACTTATTATTTTGTTGATTTATTATTTCTTTATTAACTTTATTGATCACATTAGCTGTTTTTCATTTTGTTGCTTAATTCCTTCTTTTTTAACTTAATTTTAGTCAATCTTTTGCTTATTTTTTCAATATGTTCATGGTACGTTCCTTAACTGAACCTAAAACAAAAAGGTTATAAACATTTTACATCAGTAGATACTTTTGGTCAGTGGTGGGTTTAACACATGATAAGTTTTATCAGAACAGAACAGAACAGAACAGAATAGAACAGAACTCTATTTCTGAGCAAGGACACCAGAAAGGTGGTTTGGAGCGCTGGCCCTTTAAATGCACATGAGCCACTTCAGACCCCGCCCCCTCCAGGTTGTTGGCTGTGCTGCTCTGTCCCATTCAACCGCCAACTGAACATTTTAGGTAATGGGCTCCAAGTTTGGACATATTTTCAGTCTGGACTACAGCTGCTGCTGCTGACAAACAATTATGGAAAAATGTTGGTCTGAAGTCTGGACCTGATATGAACAAATGTGGAGACGGAACGAGTTAGAGATGCAACTAATTAAGAAGGAATTCAAACAGGTTGGAGAAATCCACTGGATTTTTGCCCAAATTAATATAGATAGTTCTGCAGCAGCTGGAGGGTTCAAATTCAAACTGTATGAACTATTACGGTCCAAATACACAAATACATGAATCTCAGACTAAGAAAACTGGGTTTAGACAAATATGAGCCTTTAAAGAACAGAGTCATTTTACCTGTGGAACGTAGAAGAGCTTCCCCCTCTCAGGTTTGGTCAGATGTCCACCAAACAGAGGCCACAGCTTTAAAAAACAACACAACACCATTTTATATACGAGGGTACAATAACACACATGACAAACAGGATGTACAGTCACACACAAATATTTGGGAAACACTTAACAAGACTCTGGGCTTCCCTTTTTGATTCAAATTCAAAGTGTTAGCCTGTGTTTCATTTGGTTAAATGTCTGAGAAGGACTATTAATGCTTGTGTCTGTCCAGTTTTTTATTCTGCTCTTTACGGTACATTGTTAATGTTCCAGTGAACGTTAGTCCAAGTTGCTCATTGCTGAACTTGTGTGTGTCTGTGTTGTTCCTCCGCTGTCAATGTGATGATGTCATCATACGACAAGTTGACCTGACTTCAACTTTATTGACAAATAAGATGATCTGAAAAAATCTGACGTCACTAATGCCATAGTTCCCACCAATGTTTAAACCACAGCTACGTGTTTTCTTACCTCTCCGAGGACTCTGAACAGAGAGCTCTTTCCACAGCCGTTTGGTCCACACACTAGAACGTTGGTTCCAGACCTCACCTTCACAGAACAGACAAGCCAACACACAACAGTGAGCAGGTGTCAAATACCACCACAGAGTTAGGGGTAGGGTTAGGTGGCAAATACTGCATTTAAAACACCTTAAAAGCAGAGTTCAGAGTTTTTAAGTGGAATTCTATGAGATATTTAGTCACAGTCAATGTATTACCAACAGAAGATAAACTAGAGGAACACTCAGCTGCAAAACAGACTTTGGACTCTTTAAAAAAAACATCCTCTTGAAACATGAAGTGCATGCTGTATTTAGAACAGGGGTGTCAAACGTAAGAATCATGGGCCAGAACCAGCCCACCACATGGTCCAATCCTGAAGAGCAAAAATTACACTGAAAATATTAAGGGTCTGATTTACTAAAGGTTTGCACGTGTAAAAACATGTGCAAACTTGACTGCGCACGCAAAAACACATTGAAGCTGATCTACTAACAGGGCACACCGAAGTTTGCGTGTCTCAAATGGGCAAAATAGCTCGTGCAACCCATTTAGCGTGTTTGCCCTGATGAATATGCAATATGGGTGTTTCTGCCAGAACGCGTAAAATTATTGGGGGGAGTAAATGCAAATATTCATTTAGAGCGTGCAATGTGATTACCAAACCTGAAACTGATTGCGGTGCTGATTTTGCGTCTATATTTAGTGCATCTCAAAGGCAGGTTTGAACTTCGCGCAAAACTGGCTGCAGTAGTTGTGGTGAGGAGGGGCTTAGGCACAACGTAGAAAACCAATCTGTTCTGATCACATCAACATTCATGGAATGACGGAAGAAAAAAAATTATTTGAGACACACTTTATGGGCCTGCCCCCCCACGCACAGTTCCACCAGTGACACATCAGCATTAGGCCAGGACCAACTACTGACAGACGTCTCTGTCTCTCTCTTTTCATCTCTCCCTCTCTCTCACACTGCACACATGCAAGGGAGACCAAATGGGACGGGTTCTAGCGCTGCACAACACATGCACACACGCACGCGCGCGCACACACACACACGCACGCACACACACGCGCGCGCACCCACGCACACGCACGCACCCACGCACACACAGACACACACACACAGCGCTGTCCACGGTGTTGTGACTGGGCTCCTGAACCTTCTATATAAACACTGATGTGGAGGGTTTTCTGTCATGCCCTCAGACTTAAAAGTTTCCGTTCACCATGCAGAGCGACATAAAGAGAGAAGGTATTTATTTCACTAATAACACACTTCAGCACTGATAAACAATGACAGAGAAATACCTATTGACCCCTCTGTGTGGAAAAAGAGCAACTTCATATTTATGAGTGCTGGGATATCCCAGAGCAGTTTTTACAGCGTACCGTCTCCATGACAACAACCAGTAGCGCACGCAAAATCCTCATTTAATTAGGGTGCACTCCAAGACTTTGCACCCGTTGTCATTTGCGCAGGCAATCTGAGTTGATCACCCCTGACACACAAATCAATAGCACATGCATATTTTAGCGCGAGCAAGCACATTTGCGCCCGTTATTTGCGATCTTAGTAAATCAGGCCCTAAGAGTCAAGGGTTTTTAGGGGCCACATACAACCCAATGTGACACATACAAGTAAAATAATGTTATAATAACCTATAAACAAGCAGCGCCAGGCACAACCAACCCCGCCCCTCGCATGTATTGTACCTTATTATACACTCTTGTGTTGTGATATTATTCATGAAGTTGAAAAAAATAAATGCACAGTATGTTTTCATGACCTATTCTGTTTTGATATTATTTCCAGGTCACAGACTCGAACCTTCAACCCCAGAGCTCAACATTTTAACCCACAGCAAGTTTCATCAGCTCCTCAATAGCATTCATTTATTAAAACAAGTTAATTTTTCTGGGTTTTTTTTTTTCCAAAATGAGTTGATTAGAAAGGACGAATTTTTTATGGATGCTTTTTTTTTTTTTTGTACAGTTTTCCCGTAGCACAATGTTATTAAAACAGTGGGGAATTTTTTTTGGGGGGTAATAACCTATAAATAATGACAACGTCAAAATTTCTCCTTGGTTTAATGTGAAAAAGGTTAAATAACATGATGAAAATATTAACATTTACAAATCTTATCACGATAAAATGGGAACAACCTAAACAATCATGAGAAACATGAAATTACTTAAGAAAAATAAGTGTAATTTTAATGATATTCTACCTGTTATTAAATGTTTTGTGCATTTGTAGATCCACTGTGATCTGTAAACTGTGTTAATAATAAACTGAGACAGTACTGTAGAAATTTAACTTATTTTTTTAAAAGACTTTCATTTCAGGTTACTGATGGTTGTTAAAGTTATTCACATTTTCATAAAGTAATTTAACTTTCACACTAAAACAAAGAGAAACATTTGGATTATTATTTATAGGTTATTATTGTACTGGTTCAGTCCAGCTGAAATCACATTGGGCTGTACGTAGAACCTGAACCCTGACAGATTTAAAACTTCACTTTGCCATCAAACTGTTGTTGCAGTATTGACTCATAACTAAAAACCTCTTGATGTCCATTTCAAAATTCTTAACCGTAAATTCATTTCTGTAATGGCAAAAAAGACATAATTTTAAACAGAATATGTACGTGCCACCTATCATATTCAGAATAGAGTCATATTCACAAAATATATTGGAATATTTTACCTCAAATGAAAGGTCTCTGATGAGGACGTCTCCATTAGGTGTTGCTAAAGGGGTGTGGTCAAATCTGCAAAACAGGGGTGTTGCTTTAACACGATCAAACGCACACCTGTTACTAATGCACTGTGTGTTCACTTCAAGAGTTGGAGACCTACTTAATGATGTTGTCTCTGTTGATAATTTTGCCACTTCCAGGCACCAGGACGACTTTCTCTGCTGTGTCTGATTCTAAAAACAAACAAACAAACACAACAGTGTTATTTTCTGGATACTTTCAGTTCAAAGTGATCTAGTGAAGACTCGGGGGGTGGGTTTGTGTGCATACCCTTTTCCTGGTGGGAAACCATAGTGCGCTCATATCTGCCAGTGTTCAGGTCTTTCAGGACTTTCATCAGTTCAGTGATACGAGCTGTGAATCTGCAGGTAAACAGTACAGAGCAAAGTCAAAAAAAGGTTCACATCTGGTACAAAAAATTTAATGACAATAATCTACACCAAACTTATATTTTTTGGGTAGGTAATTACTTACAGATTTAGGAAAACATATTTTGAAATGAGAAAAAAATTGTGAAAAAAAAAAAAGAGTAGTTTTGTGAGTGTGAATGTTTGTACAGTGATCCAGTTTAGTGCTGTCATTCTGGGTTAATTTTATAAACTCTATAAATAAATTACATTTATTCCAAATACATTGATATTTAACTATTACATTATGTATGTCATATTCTAAACAAATAGTGTTTAAAATTAATAAATGCATATATCTATGCCAAATACATTTGAATATAATGTTAATATTATGTTTGTTTTAAATATTGTAAATAAATGTATATTATATTGATAATTGAAATAAAAAAAAATGTTTAATTTGATATTCACATTTGTTGTCCATCTGTGACGTTGACATTTGTCTAAACTCTATTTAGATCTGATCAAATATTATTTTCCTCTAACCAATTATTGGGTTGTAAAATAGAGGGTTTAAGGTTTACACTGAATACATTTGAGGCTGAGTTAATCACTACTGCCATGAGTCCTCTTCCTATGTCTGTAATTATTAGGGTTTGTTCTGTTTGCTTGCTGATGAAGCTCCCTGATTACTCTACAACTGATCTGAAATGAAAGTGAACATTTGCAACATAACTCTCACCCTGACAGGCGGGTCATCTCTCTGCCGGCCAGAACAATCCTGCCCAGAGCCTGAGACATCCTCAGCAGCATCCTCCCACTCTGGTAGTAGTCCTACACAACAAGCACATCACATCAGACCCAGCATATCACTAAATATCCCTGTAATACTATCATTATAACAGGCACGTTTTTTCAGGAAGAACTCAACTGTCAATATCTGGCAGTTAGCTATCATTATTATATGGAATAAATGCTTAAAACAGTGTGTTATAGTTAAACAAAAAAACAAACAAACTTGCATTTTTATTATAGAGAGTATAGAAATAATCTTTCAACTATTTTAAATGTGATCAGACATTTTAGTTTGTTCTGTGTCCATGTTCTTCTTATTTTTAGTTCTTTCTAGTCATTTTTATCCTGTGTGATAGTCTGTGTTCACTTTCTGTCTAGTTGTAGACAGAGCCCCTCATTTCACCGACAAAACCATCCATCATCTGATTCAAATATAGACACTGCATCTCTCTCTGTCCTGGCTAGCTCTCAGCTAAAATACAACTATTAATGAACCATACAAACTGGAAAAATACAGAAACAGTTAAAAAAAGGCAGAGAAAAACAGCGAAGCTTGACAAAAACACGGCAAAACACACTAGTAGAAAAACCCAAACCAGCACTACGACTATTGTATTCGATTATTTATAAGAATTCACCACAAAAATACAGCTAAAGCCTTGCTAAAAGTATTAAAAATCTTCCATCTCTCTCTCACTGACTGCACTCTGCTGCTCTATGCTCTGCCCACTTCCACTCCTCCCCCCCAGCCAATGCAAAAAAAATCTACCCTAATGTGTTATAGACCAATAGAAAGCTCCCAGTGTCAGCTAAAAGATGACATTTGAATTATGTCACTGGCAGAAATGGTTCACGAGCTTTGGTAATTTGGATGACAACGTACGCAAAACAGTGGTACCGGAGCCACGACCGTCTTAAAAGGGATCCAAAACCCAAATACTATCAAATATGCAGTGTCTTCTGTACACTCTGCCCTCGTTTTAAGGTAGTATGTGAGTGTGTGGTGTTGTTTGACTGACCTCCAGCAGCTCAGAGTGTGTGCTGTGCAGGTGTCGGGGGTGGGCCAGGTTCAGGAATGGTCGACTAACAACCAGGTAACCAACCACAGTGGCCACATCTGAAAAACAACAGAGGAGGACACACAGAGATCAATAATCAGGAGGTCTAAATATCAGATACACATACACAATACAAGCACTGAATTTCTGTACATTATAATTGGGCTGCACGATATTGGAAAAAACTGACCTTGCGATTTCTTGTAACCCTGCGAAATATATTGCGATATGAAAAACTACTCAGGAGGATGTAACAGCTGTGTGGTGTCGACGTAAATGTTCAAACTAATTAGTTGTGTTTCCTCTGGTTGTGTCAACAGGCAGAAGACACTGTCGACACAGAACACGTGTTTGAGTTTCATCCTTGTAGCTGAAATAATTCCAGATAACTGACATTGCTTTTCTTTTTGGCACCAAGTCTTTGTTTACAGTGATTTTCTCTTGTTCGTTGCTCATTTTTCAATGTTGTTACCAGTGACTCACTCCAAACTGATTAAGGACGTTCGTGATTGGTGGATGGCTGTGTGCAGTGTGTGTCAGGTACCCAGGTGGAACTTAAATGACAACATGTTGAGTTCATTTACCGCCTACATTGCAGGACCTGCGGTGGGACCATTGCACACAAGTACGCCGCAATGATAATGCTCAAACGATACATTGTGCAGCCCCTAATTATAAAGTTCCCAAGGAATTTTGACAACACATAGTCATACACATAAGGTCTGTTTCCATCTAGTTGCTTTAATTTGATTTTGTATTTACACATTAAAAATTCAGACGGTAATGTTGAGAATTCTAAAAAATATATATATACATACATATGACCGAAAAAATGCTTGGTGGAAAGGTTGTAGTGATAAAATGGAAATGTGAATAAATGCAATAAAAACAGATGGATTTAGTTATAGAGTATTCACACTTGAAACTATGCTATATATGAAGAGCTGCAGATACAAATTTTAAACCAAAGTTTAAACATTGCTTAGGTTTGTCCATACACGTTACATCTAGACTTTAATCTGCACCTCAGGCCACGTGATACTGTATGAATGAACTCCAGCTAACTGCCAATGTTTCAACCATGATGGTCATCAAAAATATTCACTCAATACTGGAAGAAAATTCTGTTTATTTTGCATGTTTTATGAAAATCTGCACTGAAACAGGCCCATTGAGATGGAAGACGCTACCGTCTGTGGTTAACTGTTAAATATCTATAGATACTTTTATACTGTTATTAATGTTGTTATTTCTCTATAGACACTTTTATATACACATTTATACTGTTATTAATTTTGTTATTCTTTATAGATACAATTATACTGTTATTAATGTTATTTCTCTATATATACTTTTATACTGTTATTAATGTTGTTATTTCACTATATATACTTCTATACTGTTATTAATGTTGTTATTTCTCTATACATACTTTTATATTGTAATTAATGTTATTTCTCTATACATACTTTCATATATACTTTTATACTGTTATTAATGTTATTTCTCTGTACATACTTTCATATATACTTTTATACTGTTATTACTGTTATTTCTCTAAACATACTTTTATACATATATACTTTCATACTGTTATTAATGTTATTTCTCTATACATACTTTCATATATACTTTTATACTGTTGATGCTATTTCTACATAGATTTTTTAATATATCCTTTTAATTTTATATACTTTTTGTGGTTGTTGTTTCAGCTGGTTCTGGAATAAAGGACAAGTTCTCATTCTCGCACACGTCTTTCTCACATTTCTACTTTTTTTTTTGCTTTGTTTAATCGAATTAAATTAAAATAATCGATAGCTGCAGCTCTACACAGATTAGAAACATTTCCTACTCTGGGTTAAAGACAGGAACAAACTTACACTTGGCAATGATGCTGTCAATAAAGCCCATGGAGAAGCGGAAGAAGATGAAATTATGCAAGTGATCCACCTGGAAGAAATAACACACACACGATAACACATGATGTGTATAATTAAATGATTATGTAAAAGAACAGTGATTAGTTCTGTTTTACAGTGAAATCTGTTCTAATCAACTGTTGCAAATAAACAGTTTCCTACCAGTTTTTTGAATGTGGCATAAATGGTCTGTTTTTCCCTCATGTTCCCATTATAGAAGGCAATCTCCTCACTGAAGACAGAGACAAAGGACATGCAGTTGTAGGACGCATCAGACAGACAAAAGAGGGAGTGGACAAAAGAGGGAGTGGACAAAAGAGGGAGTGGACAAAAGAGGGAGAGGACAGAAGAGTGAGAGGACAGAGGAGAGAGAGGACAAAAGAGTGAGAGGACAGAGGAGAGAGAGGACAGAGGAGAGAGAGGACAAAAGAGTGAGAAGACAGAAGAGTGAGAGGACAGAGGAGTAAGAGGACAAAAGAGTGAGAGGACAGAGGAGAGAGAGGACAAAAGAGTGAGAGGACAAAAGAGTAAGAAGACAAAAGAGTGAGAGGACAGAGGAGAGAGAGAGGACAAAAGAGTTAGAGGACAGAAGAGTGAGAGGACAGAGGAGAGAGAGGACAAAAGAGTGAGAGGACAAAAGAGTGAGAAGACAAAAGAGTGAGAGGACAGAGGACAAAAGAGTGAGAAGACAAAAGAGTGAGAGGACAGAGGAGAGAGAGAGGACAAAAGAGTGAGAAGACAAAAGAGTGAGAGGACAGAGGAGAGAGAGAGGACAAAAGAGTGACAGGATAGAAGAGTGACAGGACCGAGGAGAGAGAGGACAGAGGAAAGAGAGGACAAAAGAGTGAGAAGACAGAAGAGTGAGAGGACAGAGGAGAGAGAGGACAAAAGAGTGAGAGGACAGAAGAGTGAGAGGACAGAGGAGAGAGAGGACAAAAGAGTGAGTGGACAAAAGAGTGAGAGGACAGAGGAGAGAGGACAAAAGAGTGAGAGGACAGAACAGTGAGAGGACAGAGGAGAGAGAGGACAAAAGAGTGAGAGGACAGAGGAGAGAGGACAAAAGAGTGAGAGGACAGAGGAGAGAGGACAAAAGAGTGAGAGGACAGAGGAGAGAGGACAAGAGTGAGAAGACAGAAGAGTGAGAGGACAGAGGAGAGAGAGGACAAAAGAGTGAGAGGACAGAAGAGTGAGAGGACAGAGGAGAGAGAGGACAAAAGAGTGAGAGGACAGAGGAGAGAGAGGACAAAAGAGTGAGAAGAGAGAAGAGTGAGAGGACAGAGGAGTAAGAGGACAAAAGAGTGAGAGGACAGAGGAGAGAGAGGACAAAAGAGTGAGAGGACAAAAGAGTGAGAGGACAAAAGAGTGAGAAGACAGAAGAGTGAGAGGACAGAGGAGAGAGAGGACAAAAGAGTTAGAGGAGAGAAGAGTGAGAGGACAGAGGAGAGAGAGGACAAAAGAGTGAGAGGAAAAAAGAGTGAGTGCACAAAAGAGTGAGAGGACAAAAGAGTGAGAGGACAGAGGAGAGAGAGGACAAAAGAGTGAGTGGACAAAAGAGTGAGAGGACAGAGGAGAGAGAGGACAAAAGAGTGAGTGGACAAAAGAGTGAGAGGACAGAGGAGAGAGAGGACAAAAGAGTGAGAGGACAGAAGAGTGAGAGGACAGAGGAGAGAGAGGACAAAAGAGTGAGAGGACAGAGGAGTGAGAGGACAGAGGAGAGAGAGGACAAAAGAGTGAGAGGACAGAAGAGTGAGAGGACAGAGGAGAGAGAGGACAAAAGAGTGAGTGGACAAAAGAGTGAGAGGACAGAGGAGAGAGAGGACAAAAGAGAGAGAGGACAGAGGAGTGAGAGGACAAAGAGTGAGCGGACAGAAGAGTGAGAGGACAGAGGAGAGAGAGGACAAAAGAGTGAGAGGACAGAGGAGTGAGAGGACAGAGGAGAGAAGGGACAAAAGAGTGAGAGGACAGAAGAGTGAGAGGACAAAAGAGTGAGAGGACAGAGGAGAGAGAGGACAGAAGAAAGAGAGGACAAAAGAGCGAGAGGACAGAAGAGTGAGAGAGGACAGAAGAGAGAGAGGACAAAAGAGTGAAAGGACAAAAGAGCGAGAGGACAGAAGAGTGAGAGGACAAAGGAGAGAGAGGACAAAAGAGTGAGAGGACAGAGGAGAGAGAGGACAGAAGAAAGAGAGGACAAAAGAGCGAGAGGACAGAAGAGTGAGAGGACAAAGGAGAGAGAGGACAAAAGAGTGAGAGGACAGAGGAGAGAGAGGACAGAAGAAAGAGAGGACAAAAGAGCGAGAGGACAGAAGAGTGAGAGAGGACAGAAGAGAGAGAGGACAAAGAGTGAAAGGACAAAAGAGTGAGAGAGGACAGAAAAGAGAGAGGACAGAGGAGTGAGAGAACAGAGGAGAGAGAGGACAGAGTGGACAGAAGCGTGAGAGGACAGAAGCGTGAGAGGACAGAGGAGTGAGAGGACAGAGGAGTGAGTGGATAGCGAGTGGACAGTGAGTGGACAGTGCGTGGGCGGAGCTGCTGCTGTGTGCACCTGTTGGTGATGAGGCGTGAGTTGACGTAGCGGTACTCTCCCTCGTAGCGCTGCTCGGTCACAGTCATCTTCCCTATGGGCCTCCTCAGCCTGGTCAGGAACAGACCTGAGATCAGCAGGTAGGCCATCATGATAGCAGGGCCCTATGAGCAGGAGGACACACTGGACAGGTTACTGATATTAGACACATGAGGACACAGGTCTCTACAGCATCGACTGGGACTATTGATACTATTCAACATATTTAACAAGGTTTAGCATTTTATTAGAGCTTCAAGCAGCAACAACATGTTGGATTTTAAAGAATCAGCAATGGTCTGACTCATTTGAACCTTAACCATCTAGATTAGATAAAATTACTTTAGATTAGATGAAATTAGATGAAATTATATTAGATTAAATTAGATTAGATTGAACCTCACGAAATTAAGGTTCCAGATGTTCATGTCATAGAGGAAAACAAACAGAATGAAAACAGGAAAATATTCACATTTAAGAATTTAGAAAAGATTATCTAAATTATTAGTGATTAAATTAATAATCATCAAGTTATTCCTGTTCCAGGTCCACATAAAAATGTGTACTTCTTATGAGTCTGACACCATTTCAGATTACATTAAGAATAATATAGAAAATGCCAGTTCATTCACTTTACTTTAATTAATCCCACAGTTAAATGGAATGAAATACAATAAAGTGAGTAAAAAAGATCTCCATTTCCTCATGATGCTGTTTCCTAGGTATGGTGCATATTCCATAACGCTCACCTGAGCACCAATGGCACTTGTCAGCTTGAAGATGTACAGACCGATGTCCAACAGAGGCTGAAACACACACAGAACTTGATTAAGACTAAGATTCTTCCACATGGTTGGACAAGAGCAGCTGATATTTGTAATATGAACAAATGATCATTATCTAAATCATAAACATGGGTGACATTAGACCAAAAAAAAATACTTTAGTGAAGGTTGCCAGTCACTCGTTTAAGTAAAAAATAAGCAATCATTTTTGCTACTTTATAAGTCATCATATTTTCTACTGTAATGTATTTTAGTGTTTCTATGAAACTGGGTTTATTTTAGTATCTGTCACTTTTCCATCCTTTTAGACCCAATAATAAAAGGTAAATGTAGACATATTTCCCCCAGGATGGACTTAATGATGACCTCAGAAAAATGAACAAAAAATTATACTCTCACTCTGATCCATCCCATAATTAATACATTTTTATTCAAATATTGGGTCCAATCTTACAAATAAGATAAATACTTTCCTTAAAAACTTACTGTAATAAACAAAATGATATGGCAAAATGTTTTGCTTGGATTTTGTTAAAAGGTCCAATAGACATTTCAATTCCAAAAAGTTTTGAATTTTGTGGCTACTTTTTGATTGGTTGGGGGTTTTTTTCACTTAAGTTTATACTGAAATTTTATAACCAAATAGTCACCAAAAACAACAAAAAATGAACAAACAAACCTTGCTTGGGTACACTACATGACACTACATTCACATTATTCAGTCCTATCATCATTCTAGGTTCTATATTCAGTCCATTTATTCCATTTTTTTTGTCCATTTGTGCTTCTTATAGTCGCAGTTTGTGAGTTAATTTTTCCATTGTATATATTCCTTCAATAATTGTGATCCGTTGATCCTTTGTTGGTGGTTGAGGGGTTAATAAAGTATATCTTATGCAATATTTATACACTGTGTATTTGTACTTTTACTATAGTCAAGTATCTGAATACTTTTTCCAACAATAAATTCAAACAGACTAATGTTCTTTTTGCTTTATGGGTCATTTCTTTAGCCCATTCCACATGAACATCAGAGGTTGTGCATTAGTTCACTGTCCTGTGGGTGTGTGGGAGCACAGACAGGCTGGTACCTTGCTGAGGTTTGAGTAGAGGTCCACCACACTATTGCAGAATTTTTCGACATCCTGTGTGAGCAGCTGGTCTGCGTTTGCTATCCGGTTGTCCAGGTTGCCCATTTTGTAGTAGGTGAAACCTCTGACGACAGAACAGAGCAGACAGTCCCACATCAGACACTAATATACCAACATACCCATAGTTCAATGGGACTCTGCCTTAGGGGGTGGAGTCAAGGGAAGGTTAACATCTGGTCAAAAACTTACATTACAATAATGAACACCAAATGTATATTTTTTGGGTAGGTATTTACTTGTAGTTCCAGGAAAATGTATTTTGAAACGAGAAAAAAATTGTGAAAAACAAATGTGAGTAGTTTTGTGAGTGTGAATGTTTGTAAATTAACCCCTTTTAGTGCCGTCATTCTGGGTTCATTTTATAAACTCTATAAATAAACTACATTTATTCCAAATATATTGATATTTGACTATTATATTATTTACGTCATATTCCAAACACAAAGTGTTTAAAATTAATAAATGCATATATCTATGCAAAACACATTTGAATATAACGTTATTATTTGTATGTTGTAAATATTGTAAATAAATGTATATGATATTCCTCCAGAAAAACATCTCCTACTCTACCTTTAAATTATTCCATTTCTTTTATTACACATTTTAAATTCTCTTGACATTCAGTGTGGACGGCAAACAAAGATTTTCCTTGTACAGGAAAACAGGTTTAATTACTGTACACATGACAATAAAACCCTTTGACTGTTGACTCTGTGACCATACATATGACAGCACTGGAGCTGGTTCTGGACGCTGGCACTTACTGGAGGTACTGGTCGTAAAGGTTCTTCGTGAGTCTCTCGCGGAATCTCAGCTTTAACTCATTCAGCCCCAGTTTCAGAAAGTTGTTGACCAAGGCTATCTGTGAACACCCAGTCACATGTCACACATCCAGATCCCAAAGGAAGCTCAGTGTTTAACAGCTGGACTGTACAGAACGCAAACACTGCACATGTCAAGTTATTCATTTAATAACTGATTTTTTCCCTTAATTTCCTGAGGCTCGGCCCAAGGGATCAATCAAGTTCTATTCAATCTAATTTAAAACTATGATTGATTATTTATTAAATAACAAAAAATAAAGACAATGTAATACTAATAAAGAGCATCCCAAAATGACTGCATAATGTAAGAACTTTAGTGCTTACATTATTTTATTACATTATGGGTTTGGTGGCTTTTTGGCTAAAACTTAAAAAGGGTCAAAACACAGTAACATCCTGTCAGAGAGCGAATGTAAATCGATTGCCATTCCAACATTTATTTCAATATAAAGTAGTTCCTGGTTTTGTATAATCCCTTATGGTCCAACTAAAGCAAAAATGAATTTAAAAGTAAAAATGTGGGTCATTTAGCAACACTAATCTGTCAAATTGTCTCCAAAATGTCCCATCAGAGAGATTTTGAATAACGTGTTTTGACCCATAATCAGTTTATTAACAATGTAAAAATGTCAATTTGCTGGTAAGTACATAAATATATCAGTCTTACTAAGAAAACAAGAGGTTTACAGTTTTAGTTTGAACCTTCAGCTGCGTTGTCATTTGATTTTTTGTGTTTTTTAGTAGTGTCTTTTTGTACATACAGGTATTTTGGAGGCTTATTGGAGAGTTCAAAAGGCTTTCCAAATAACACAGCTGAAGCCTAAATATACACATATGTCTGAAATGTCCTGTTCAGAGTAAGGTCAGATGGACTGGACAGGTCGCCATCATGAGACAGACTTAGTTACCATGAGTTAACAAAGTAATCCCTCACATTAATGAGCAGCTCACTATGTCAGCTCCACTGTAAATGGACTAATTACCATTATGCACAGTAGGTTACTGTAGGCTTTTGGGACGTCTATGACACTGGTAGCTTTTCTTATTTGCTCATTTTTGAATGGTTCAACAAATTATGTGCAGTTATTTGCAGACTGTACAGGTATCTAACATGACTATTAGCTGAACAAACATAGTGTTTACTTAGCTATATGTAAAAGACAGAAAAACACACCATGCAAAAGCAGAATAAGTCCTGTGTTCTTCACCATTTAAACAGTGAATCTGGTGATACTCTATGTTTTATTTATAGGATTTGAACACCTACAGTTCTATGTGTGTGTCCCCTTTTCAGTATTTATAAGCAACATGCACACATTTAATACAATTATTATAATGTATATGAGAGCAGATATAAGTAAGTAAAAAAATAACATAAAAACAACTCATAAAATAATATTATATTATATTATCATTATGCAAGTGTTCATTCACACACAATATTGGTGAACAATTACTTCCTGCAAAGATTCCTTTTATCTGTTTCCATAGCGACCAGGAGTTAAAAGTTGCCACTGCATATAATGCTTAACAGGAGGTCTAATATTATGTATATCTGAACTTTTTTTTAAACATATGTTTTCCTCAGTGTGTGTGGAGAGCCACAAAGTATTAAATTAATGAAAACTTTGATTATCAGAAACATACAGGACCACCAGTTTTAGACTTTACAGCATGCAAATCCAAACATTTCAGTGATTAGTCATGTTAGTATGTGAGAATATTCATATTAAGCATGCAAATTAATATTTGTATTCGAATATCAGGTCTCCTCTGTACACATTCACAAAATGACACTGGATGCAATAAAACAACTCAGTTCACACAGTTGACAGAGTGTGACACAAGTAAGGGAAAAGGTAAAAAAAAAAAACACTTACAAGTGGCATGAATTTGATAAAGCTGAACAAGAAGGTCTTGAAATCTTTTGTTGAGCGACCAATAATTGCACTGCAAACCACAACATGCACAAACATGAGGAAAAACTGGGACAAGTGTTGGGTAGTGAGGTTGGATGAACCTCATACACATGAAAACTCCTGTGGAACTAATACTGGCTTTAGGAAAAACAGTGCACAGTGTGAATAATCCAGACAGTACAACTAGGAGTCCTGACAAGGTTGGTCACAGGTATTCCATTCAGTTTACAAATGCCCATCAGTAATAAGGCATGTTCTACATCAGCACGACTGTGTTCAAGTGAGCTCAGCTTGGATTCATCCTCTAGCCTCTGCAAATACTGTCAAGTCTAAAAAGGCCACAGAGGACACGTTATATTTACAACCAGGGCTGTGTACTGGCAAGAATCTGGTGATACAATACAAATCACAATACTAGGATCACGATATGTTGTATCACGATATATTATGATACTGTTAAAAGGGGAATTTTTTCTTTGTTTCTTTTTTTTAAATGATTATTTCCTTGAAGAATTGAATTACATATGCACAAATTCTAAACACATTTTTATTTGATCACAACAGAATCTGATGCTATATCACAAAATGTTCCTGTGTTCAAACTTAAATTAAGTTTTACAGACATTACAGTTTAAGATCCTGTTCAAATGTTCATATTTTATTAGTTCAGAACTAACATCAGAACATTATTTTTGTGCAATCCCAACAAAGGAACTAAAATTATTTAATAAAAGAGTGTTAATTAAGCAAAAACAAACAAACAAACCTTAATTAAGTTAGAAAAAAAAAATAAAATCTTGAATTAAGCAAAAAATCTTGAATTAAGCAAAAAATCCTGAATTATGCAAAAAATCTGCCAATGGAAAAAATGAAAATTATCTTGGTAAGATTTCTTGAAATCAGATTTTCCAGATCTATTGTCTATAAATCAGTTCTTATATCTCACTGAAAAGTTCCTCTTTAGGTGATTCTGTCTGATTTTAAGTGTAATGAGATATTTGGACTAGAAATGAGAAAAATACACTTGGTAAGATTTAGATTTTTTCCAGTGTAGCTTTGGCTAGGCATCTAACCTGGCAGAGTTAATATTATAAATAAATAAATAACTAATAAATAAATAAATAAATAAAATCTAAGAGTTATAATTTCAAGCACTTCACCTGAAATTAAAGCTCTTTTCAGACCTTGAAAACACAACATCGAAGTTAAATTATTTTCAAGGATCTGAAGCACCTGTACAAACCCCGTTACTAGAAACAGGTCTAAATTTTAATAAAAGAAGCTAAACAGCTGATTTGAAAGACTTGCACCAGTGTATGGTCTTTCTGTTTTGAACTCACTTATTTAAACACAGTATATGCAGTCACAAAAATTTAGACAGTTTTTAATCATTTTGGCTCTGCTCACTACCAAAATGAATTTGAAAACATATAGTCGATGGACGTGTATTTAGGCCTGTAAAACCTGACCCATTAAAGACTAAAACTAAATAAAATGACAGGCGGCTTAGTTTTAAATGCATGACGGTGGTGCACAGAGCCAAAGTGATGAAAACACTGCTGAACTGTCTGAATCCTTCTGGACCTAAAGGTAAAAACAGAGGCCAAAAACATGAGAGCATGAACCGAATGGAATTCCATATGAACAACAGTATCCATTAAAACCCAAAGGTCAGAGGCACACAGCAGTGGAATGTCAGTGTTACACATCCCATGTCTGAGGAGATGTTTAGTGCTGAAAAGTCCCCACAACACTCTTAAAAAGCAACATGTTAACAAAAAAACAGTGTTAATTGGTTAAAAATGGATTTGCCACTTTTTCTCTCAAAGTAATCAGATGTAATGGACAGTTACCGCCGGTATAACACAAATGTAGGAATAAAAGTGCTCCTTGAATAGACTGATGTCTCTGCTTATAATACCACTGTGAAGAATAAACACAGATACAACAGATCAGAGGTGACGTGGAAATCCAACACAGATGCATGATGGGTAGACCCACATTCACTGAAATCTTACAATCATACAACCTGGTTATGGTGGGTCGTATAATTGTAAGGCTGTGATTTTGAACTGGTCTGTCTTCAGGACCCACTATCACCCCTCAGTGACAAGACCAGACCCATATTTATAAAAGTTTAACTTGTCAAATGTATTTAATTAAAGATGTTGTGTTTTAAACTTGAGATAATCCAGAATATCACAGTCTGAAAACACAGAAGACCAGTTTAATGATAAACCAAACTGACGAGCAGGTGGAGACGATACATATGGAAATATTCCCTTGAACAGTAAATTAGGTCCATTTTAATCAAAACTAAACTGTGAACTCAGTTAAAAATTTAAAGTTCATTCAGTCACTTATTGAAGAATTAAACCCACTGAGGTTTTAGTCCAGTGGAGAAAAAAACAGATCTGATGGAGTCAGTGTCAGACCTGAGTTTAAACATGATATAAATATAAATTGTTGGTTCTTCTTTTAAGGTGTTAAATGTCTGGTGTTAATTATCATTGCAGTGCATTGGTGCCCCCTACTGTTGGGGATTGTGAATGGACGAGGCTCATTTCAAAAAATAAAACACAGGATTGGTTTATTACCTCCGCCAAGGAGGTTCTGTTTTTGCCGGCATTGGTTTGTCTGTTTGTGTGCAAGATAACTCAAAAAGTTATGGACGGATTTGGATGAAAATTTCAGGAAATGTTGATACTGGCACAAGGAACCAAAGATTAAATTTTGGTGGTGATCGGGGGTGGGGGGCCCACAGGGGGACCCCACTGGTCAGCCTTGGCGGAGGTCTGCGCTCTCCGAGTGCTTCTGGTTAACATTAGTTTAACCCAGACAAAGGCCCACGACCCACTGAAAACAGGTTTAAGACCCACTTTTGGGTCATGATCCACTAGTTGTGGATCAGTGGTCTAGAGGAGGGTACCGACATCCTCTAGTCTGACCTGAGAGGGAAAAAATGTTTAAAGGCTGTTTTACTAAGTCCCATTCCAGACAAAATGGGACTTTTCCTAAAATGCAAAAACTTAAATCTATGAGCTGTTAAGGTGTTTTTCCAGAACAGGGTCTGGAAATCTGATTCAGTAGATTTTTTTTTAAATGCACCTCTTTTACTTAGAGTATGTTCACTGTGTATTTAAGAAAAGTCCGATTCCAACAGTAAATTAGAATTGAGTCCTTTGTGCCAAACCTGAAGAGATATTTGTTGATAAATTAATAAAGAATATTCTTTTGTGATCTACCACAGATAATATCACATGCTGTGGTGAGACACGTCTGCGTTTCAGTTTGTTTTCAGTAAATGGACAAAAGAGAAAGATGGAGAGGACAATCTAGACTATCGGTACGATGGATTCCATCCAAACAGGAAAACATTCATTCATTCATGTTCATTCTAGAAAATGTACCTAAAATGTATATTTTCATTTTTAAATATTTATTCTTTACTTTATGTTACAGAGTATTATTTATTTTATTGGTTTATTTAATAGGGACCATGCACATTTATGAACATTGCTGTATAAAAAATACACCTATGTAAATATGCCAGGATTAGTAAAAATAACTCCTTTTCATCTGCAGTCCATAGGCAGGTGACAGAAAACAAGACCTAAAACAGACAGCATTAATACATCACTCGTTCGATATAAACGATAAAAAATTAAAAATACAAATAATGATGACATAGGCATCATCAAAACAAACAAATAAACAAAAACAAATAGACATAGTACTATCTCAGGGCCATCAGCCTGTACATTCACCTCTGCACTTACATCCAACTAAACACAGACAGTGTATGTGTGATGAAATGTACGTCAGTTAAAAATGAGTGCATCTGCGGTTTTCTAGGAGCCACTGTTTGAAGTGAGCTTGAAAAGTGTTGTGTGCTGGACACTCTCTTATTGGGAGGGGCAGGTTATTCCAGAGTTTACCTCCTACTACTGACAGTAGGTTTTGTCCAACAGTCTGAATGGTATCACAGTTCCATTTACAGAGGCCTGTGCTCTACCTCTGCTTTCAAGTGTTTGGAAGAAGCCATGAAGGGGGGAGGGGCTAAGGTTATGGAGCACTTTATATTTAAAAAAAAAAAAAAAAGGATACTTAAAATTTTACAAAATTTCAAATCTTAGAAGTTTACCATACTTTCCAGGCTATAAGGCGCACCTGACTATAAGCCACGGCTGACTTTAAGTTGTAACTGACTATTAGCCGCCGGTGTCCACGTTGTCACATGAGATATGTACACAGAAAGATGGTAAACAGAAAGATTATTTCAATATTTATTTCCATACCTTAACTGCTTTTATCCAGTGTCTGTAACACGTCAGTAAAACGTCAGGAACAGGCTGGTTAAAAAACCCAGAACAGTCATTGATCTGTATCTTCATCTTCCTTCTGCTCATTAAACCACTGCAGTCAACTTCTTCAGTGTTCTTCAGTTGAACATCCTCAAAGGCTCAGTCAAACACCTTCTACGTCTCTCCTCCATTGTTGCTCAGTGGCACTTCCGTGCTGCAGCTCTATTTTCTTATTTACAGACACATTGATTGCTTTTAACTTAAAAGCTGCAAAATATGCATTTCTTCGTGTGTTTTCCATGATGAGGGTTTGTGCATGACACGCAAAATGATTGTTAAAAGTTCAGATTTAAACTTCCCTTCATCACCTCTTCCACCTGTCTGTCTCACTTTTGCGCTTCCTGCTAGAGCGCCCCCAGGAGACCGTTAGCCCGTATAAATCTATACTCGAGCTGCATCGCTGTATAAGCCGCAGGGTTCAAAACGAGAAAAAAGTAGCGGCTTATAGTCCAGAAAGTACGGTATGTTTCTCTAGTGTATCAGTGATGAGATGACAAAGCCTTTAGAGCTCAGTGCTGCCTGAGAATTAGCCTAATAATTAGAGGACCTTTTAACAAACAGCCATTCACACTGATGAGCCATGTTTGTGTATGGACCAGATTAACCTATTAAGGTGCATGTCTTTAGATGGTGGGAGGAAGTCAGAGTACCCGGAGAGAATCATAAAAAAAACTCCAGCCAACCATTGCTGTAATGCAACACCGTTACCCACGTCCCCACAGTTCCACCCAGGAACCTGTGTACACATCTGTAATACTTGTCATGCATTTCTCTGTATGTTATTCCCACCGTCTGCTGCAGACTCTCCAAAGTGAAAGACCAGAGGGCAGATTCATTCAAATGTGACATGCACGGTATGATGTTGACTTCATTTTGACTCCCAGTAATCATTCGTATACGTGTGTGAGGCCACAGTCTGACCTTTCGATCATGGTTCCATTCTGGATCATCCATACATCACAGTAGGTCCGAGCCACCAGCATGGCAGCTATAAGGATCAGATAACCAGTCTGTGGAGACAACGGCACCAGACAAGAGTTAGACCACATCAACATTTGGAATTTTCACTCTACATGAACAAGCTAAATGGACCAAAAAGAGACAATAGAGAAAACTTTCAATATCAGTGTTACTGATTTATATTCAGTGATTTGTTTTAGGCAAACAACGGCATGTGTTTTCATGTTAGAGTCTCCAAAAGTCTCCAATACACCAGAAAAAGGGGACTGATGGCTCTTTTGACAAAGAGTCTCTAGACGACTCTGAAAAATCACTAAATATAACAAGAAAGTCGCTAAATTGGCAACACAGCGTAACTCACAATGCACTTTTACAGCTGCAGACAGACCATGTGTTTTTCTAACGGTGACAGTGAAAATCATTTTGTGTCACTTATTGTTTTCGAGTTTGAGTCACTTTTCAAAAGTTGCTAAAAGTTATCCAGGTTGGGTTGGTATGGGGGTTGCCATTGGTTCTGGGGGGGTGGGGTTTATACTTTGTGTGTCACAAAATCTTATATCATAAAATGTGAACTTCTTTCTTTTTTGTATTGTACTTTTGGAGATGCACGATAAAAATAAATAAAAAATTTATTAAAAAAAAAAAAAGTTGCTAAAAGTTTCCCTACAAATTTTAATAATAGTTTAAATTGTTGCAAAAAAACAAAAGGTTCTTAAATCTAACAACAAAAGTACTAAGTTGTCCTCAGTGCCTCCAGTTACAGTGTTATCTACTACAGTCTACTCTCGTTAAACCGCCTGCCGTTATACCGCCATTTCCGCCTATCACCATCCGCCAGCCCAGTTCCATGCACAAACAACATTTATACCATTGATTTCCCGACCGTTATACCGCCAGCGTGATTGCCATCGAGTACACATAAATTTTAACAATGCACTGAAACAAACGCGCCAGACGCTGATCGCGACAAGCTACGAGTAGGTCTACGGAACGGCCACCGTTCATTTATCGCAGAACACTCAGTAGGTCAGGATGTCGGGAAGAGGACGTGGGATTAAGCCAAAGCCTCAAGATGATGGGGCGTCATTTCCCGACACGGGATAATAATGCTTAAAATGTTTCCCCACTTTAAATGATCCCTTACAACATAACAGAATCAAGATTTATTTAGAAACGCAATTAGAACGGGTTAACGGAGGCAGCATAGACATCATATAGTAAAGACATGCACATTGTGGACGCAACCCGTTGTAACGCCATTTTCGCTATACCGCCAATTTGGCCGTGAACGGAAGTTGGCGGTATAACAAGAGTAGACTGTATAATAGGTTGTGATGATACCATGTGACAGCGGCAAAATAGATGAGGACAGGAAATAAATACCAGAATGGACGAGATAAAAGAAACTGTGGCCTGTGCAGGTTTAGACAATATTACAGAGAAAAGTACTGAAATGAAATCACAGCATATGCTGGACGTGATCCTTATGTTTAGAGGAGGAGCTGTTAGAGTTTCCTCCTACTACGAACCACCAACATGGCAGCAATAAGGATCAGATAACCGGTCTGTGGAGACAATGGCACCAGACGAGAGTTACACCACATGAACACTGCACATCATAAAGCTCTGTATCATGGCGTCCTTGACTCTGCTCATTATCTGCTGAACTGATTGGATAAGGCTGAGTTCACGGGAGACATGTGGAGCTGACCTTTGCTTACAGGCTTGTGTATGTGTGTCAAAGGGTTCGGCTTCGTGCACACCTACATAAACGTACTGCCAGGGCTCCGTCAGACCATGTGTCTACTGCTAAACTGGTGGACTGTGTCACGTTTTACCTCTGCTCTCTCATGCTGTTGCACCGAGTTCTGCCTCTTGAATTTTAAATGTTTAAATGTTTCCGGGGCAAATGTAGAGTTTGGTAAAAATGCTTCCTCTATTTATGGAACATGAGCATAGAATAAATTTGAAAACATTTGCTAGAAACACTACTCTCTACTAGAAATACTTGGGATTTACTCTGACAGAAACATGTTGTACAGCCATAAAACAGAATGTGGGTAAGGGGTCAGAATTCTGCACTGATTCTAAACTGATAAATCTGATGTCACAATAATGGAACTCTTCCATTGCTTACAGGTGAAAAACGCTACAAAAACCTTTATTTGGTTGTTCATGTGACATCCTGCCAAGATCAATGGACTATGTGACCTGAAATAACACGGTCTGTGCAAAATACAACAACGATGTATTACCTAAGGATAGTGTTAATACAAGTCAGAAATTATGAACCAGCAAAATACCAAATTGTTCAGAATTCAGACAAATCCTATCTCTCTCACTCCTAATGGCTATTATAGCTGTTATCACAGCTCATAGTAATTTACTTTCAGACCAAACTCACTTGGACAACCTTGTTTTTTTTTTATTGTTCAAGTCGTGCGTCACTATCTGTGTTTCCTTAAAATGTCAGGTGAACTTGAAACCAACGTTTGAAAAATCATACAAAAGGGCAAATTAAATACATTTCCATTACAAATAAAAGAATATGATACAATAAGCTATGCCATGCTTAAGTGGAATACATAACAGAAGTTGAGGAAAGAGTTTTACACCTTACAGACTTCTCTTAAAACCCAGAAGAGATAGAGCCGATCATGTTATCTAGATGCCTATAACATCAAGACTTAAAAGTAAAGCAGAAAACCGTACAAAAAGAAGCAGCACCAGCCTCTCATCACTTCTATCATACCTCTTTGCAGAAAACTCGAGGCACCATAATCCCCAGAATGCGGAGGATTCTGAGGAAGAACACTTTATCCACTGCTGCACGGTCTTTTCTGCCATCTTTCTGTTAGAAAACATGCAAAAGAGATGAGCTGTGATACAATTACAACTAATAATCCAGTGAAAACCACATACTAAAGAGACAGTGACATACCTCTGTGTTCAGGAGTAGATCTGAGCTTCCTTTTCTACAGACAAGAAAGAACTATATTTAATGAGACACACCAACAGTACTGAGGCATTACAGACAAACAGTGCAGATGTCATATGCTAGTCCTGCTCATCCATCGGAAATGCAAATACAACAGCTGTAACCGCAAATGTCCCTGCGGTCATCAGCATTTAACTGGTTTTGTGTGAATTATCATTTAAAAAGTTCCATGAAACCAACCTTAGAATAAATTGAAATGGTCAAATAGTATTTTTTCACCTTTCTGAAAAAATATTATATATTCTGTGATATGCTTAAAGTATGCTCATTATGATATACAGTATTATGAACTAATGAAATTTAATAAAACGGCAAAATAATGTTGTTAGTTCATAGTCCTTCAGGCTAATTCTTCCTCTAATAATATATTCTAGTGTGTATGTTAAATGAGTGAATAGGACAGTTTACTGGATTTTTACATGGTATAATTAAGTCCCTTGGTTTGTCAAGCATTTCATTAACCTGACCAGTCAATTAAATGAGATTTCTGCCTTGTTACTAAAACGTAAAAGTTTCAATTTCCAATGGATTCTTCAAAACAATTACTTTATATTACATTTTACAACTCTTTAAGATTTCTATACATCATAAACAAAATAAAAATAAATGGACAGGCCTTTTATCCAACTGTGTACGTTTAATACACTTAGTATGGGTTTCACATAGAAGTCATGCTTTGAGGTAAAACTGAATACTGGAATATCTGGAAAACGTATGCGTTGCTGAACAAGCGTCACCAGTTCAACAGGTACGTCCCACAAGGCTTTGCAGAGGCGAGCTTGGACGAAAACGTGTGAAGTGCATCACATCACTGCTTCAGTATATTCACATTTGTACATCAGTGGACAGGTATAAAGCATGAACATCCTTATTTATGAAAATTCCATCCTCCTGTTTATGATTGCAATTATATTGCTGCAGATTGTGTCTAAAATTAGTTTGGAAAAGTCTTACAAATGTCATGAGGACATCATTTTGGTTTATGTAGATGGTTAGCAGTGTTTGTCTCATATGATTCTGTCTTATAAGTAGAGTACCAGTTCTACACAGTATTTAAGGATCCAAAAAGTATTAGAAGTGACACAGGGACACATGTCCTGTTCAATACTGTCTGTGTTTAAACTAAATAACTTATGGCCATGTTTAATACATGTATGAATCGGTCTCAGCAAGGACTTTCACGTGATACATGGTACAATTTACAGAAATAAAATTTTGGAGTAAAAATACTTAAATGACTGCTGCGTCACTCGGAGACTCAAAATGAACATAATTTTTTTTCACTTTATGCAACTGTACAATTAAAGTACAGGTTGTTCTCGCAAAAAATTGATCGTAAATGAAACAGTTCTTTAGCTCTGATGTTAAAATACAATTATGATGAATATTGGATCAAAATGTTGAAATGATCAGTTTTTATGAATACAAATCTGTTGTGACAGGGACAGCAGTTTGTACCTTTGTTCGGTATCAGAATAACAGACTTTGCTGGAACAAAAACACTACAAATATGATCATAATTTTTTATTGAACAGAAATATTACAACTTAAGTGATATATACAGATAATAGCAGAGAATATTTGACTAATAATTGGAGTGAACAGAACCTTTGTATATTCATGTACTGTTGAATAATTAGTTCAACAGATTCACAGACTGAAAATATTACTGATACAAGTGAGAAAAAAATGTTATAATTAAAGTTAATAATGCATTTATATATTTTAGTCCTTTTTTAGGTTTCATTTTATATTGATACAATCTTTTTTTCTACAACCAATACTGAAATTTTTCCAGTTCCATAAAGTAGAGTTCTTAAGCTAAAAAATGAGCCTAATTGACAAATGATAGGTGAAACTAGGGCTGCACGATTTTGGCAAAAAAAAAAATCCCAATTTTTTCCTCTAAAAACTCGATTTTCGATTTTGATTTAGATTTTTGGGTAAAACTACAAAAGACAACAGAAGTCAGCATGTCGTTTTCGTGAGCAGCCCACAATGCAAGGCACTGCTCTAACCTCAAATCTGTGATGGTATCACGTGATGAACCCACAGAAGTTTATTTTTTCTTAATTAAATCTTTATTGAATGAAATAGAGTATACAAACAATGTATGCAACAAGAAAATAACATAAGTTTCCCAAGGGGAATACACTATAATACAATGTCCAAATCAGAGCAAATACTTATGTTTTTTATAGCCTTTTTGTTTCCAGATTTATCTAACAGCTTTAAATAAAGTTCAACATCTTTCAAAAAATAAATAATATTTGGTTTTGTGTTACAGAACTTACATTTGTGAATGAAAAATTTAGCAAGTAAGAGGACTAAATTAATTATTTAATTTTTTAAAAAAATATATATGTGTGTTGTTGTTTTTTTTTTAAATTTTATTTAATTTTATTTTTTTCCCTGGGTATCTGGGCCCACAGAAGTGATACCAATGTAAGTCAGTGACAGGCATCAGTCGTGCGTGCGTGCGTGCGTGGACCAGGTTAATATGAGTGATCCACATGCGGTTCTGTTTAAACTGAGGGATCCGTGCGTGGAATAGACTGACCCAGGACACGCTGGAGGGATTCTATCCTGGAGCGGGTGGATGTGTGTGGGCACAGGGCTGTGTGGGCTCCTCTGCTGAGGCTGATGACCCCGAGACCTGGACCCGGATCGGAAGAAGACAGTACGGTACGGATCCGGGACAACGGAAGATGAGTGATCCGCATGCAGTTCCATTTCAGTTGCGGGATCCGTGCGTGAAGCCACGGCTTACAGTGCTATAAGTACTGCGGGCTCATGAACACATTTAAAGTCCGGCCATTGCACGGAGTTCTGTGACAGACCGCTGTCACTGATAGGAGGAGGAGCCTACGGGAGCCCGCAAGCGCACGGCCCGCAGGCACGAGAGAGATGAAATCGATTTTACGATTTCCCTTTCTTAAAAATCGTCCTAATTAAAAAATCCGATTTCGATTTAAAATCGATTAATCGTGCAGCCCTAGGTGAAACTTTAACTTATGACGCTGATGTTCACTTTGGCTGGATGTGACCCATTACATTAGCCCTGTTCTCCAAGATAACAAAATACTTCACTATTTACATCTGATTTCCCCTTCAGACCTTTTTACAGTGGAGTTACACCTGTTGTGCTGAATTCTAGTCCCTTCCTAACAGCTCCCCCTTCCTAAGTCAGCCATGAAGAGGACAATGTGCACCAAACTGACCCTGAAATGTTCCCTGCTCACACTTACTGATTAATGTTTCTCCTTTCTGACTGTAGGGTATGAAATTAAGTGTGAATTATTCAGCCTCTTAACACCATCATAGCTGTGTAGTAATTAAGACTTTTGTAAGATATTGCAGTTATGTTTTGTGTCTGTTTAATATTAAAGAACATGCAAACTATAAGATATGTAAAACTTCCAAAACTTAAATCTCAGATACACAAAACACAAAATATATAACAATAAAAAACAGATAGGGAAAACTACATCACCCAAAGCTGGAGATGCAGTTTTCGGCAGGGAGCAGAATTCAGCACAACAACCCCTGCAGACAACCTTTATATCAGTGTTTTTCAACCTTGGGGTCGCCTGGAATTCTAATGGGGTGACCCCTAATTCTAATTGCCTTAAATTTCTAGTAATTGATAAAAAAAAAAAAAAACAAAAAAAAAAAAACAACTTACTAATAAAAAATATATGGTGAGTTGACAGAGCCAATCCCAATCCATAACAGACAAACTGTGAGTCTGAAACTGCAGCACTGTGGTTCTGTTTATGCGTCAAATGTTCACTGTGGTCAGTTTCAGATGCTGCAGCTCTTTCATAATTCATAGTTCCAGTTCTTGTTTGTTCAGTATTAATTGTCCTCCTTGTAAATCACAGCTGGACTGACTGTACATATCCTGACCAAGGAAAATCAAATTCTCCCTTTGTGCAGTAATCTACACCTGGATTTACTGCCTCTGTCCACAACAATATACATTATATACAGTGGTGTCCCAAAATATTAGAACATTTGTCAAATCTTAAGAAATTGGTGGTTTATTTGTTCCCAGAGCCTGAATTTCACTTTTTTGTCACTGTAAAAGTTAAAGGCAAAGGTACTAAGAATATTTCCCCTACAAATTTCTCAGTCCAGTCCTTTTTTTTTTTTTTGTTACATTTTACTCTAATATTTAGTGTGCCGTGCCCCCCCCAGCAACAATCTAAGGAAGCTCTGAGGAAACTCTCTAGAATGAGCTTCTGAGAGCATAGAATGACACTGGGGTTGAAACTCTCAGAAATACATCAACACAATGTCAGAAAGATGGGCTGCTGTGATTGTTACCAAGGGGGCCACACTAAATATTAGAGTAAAATGTGAAAAAAAAGGACTGGACTGATAAATTTGTAGGTGAAATATTCTCAGTACCTTTGCCTTTATCTTTTGCAGTGGCAATAAAGTGAAATTCAGGCTCTGGGAACAAATAAACCACCAGTTTCTTAACATTTGACAAGTGGTTGAATATTTTTGCACACCACTGTAGACTAAATGTCCTCTAAAATTAACGTTTATTCACAACACAGTAAAGCAAACTACTACATGATTAATAACAAATTAATTTTAGCAAAAAAAAAAGTCTCTGTTTTGAATGTCTGGGTTCGCCAGAAATTTGTGATGTTAAATGGGGTCAGGAGACAAAAAAGGTTGGAACCACTGCTTTATATTGTCCTGGTGATAAAGTAGTAACATGGTAGGAGACATGTCAGGGCCTGAGGACATAGACTACAGAACAAATAAGTTACTACAAAGTTCATAAAGTTAGTTTGTTACATAAGTCCATGTGTGCAGCTCGAAAAGCTACTACCAGTCGTGACACTATCATTTTTCGCAGCACAAACACATTCATCCTTCGGAGGTCAGAGCCGGTCAGTTTATGAACGGAGGCCAAATACAGAACCTCGTCTTCCCGGTTGACGGTCGGTAACGGAGGAGTTTCCCCGTAGTAGGTCGCTGTCACCTGTCAGAATGGCTAGCTAGCAACTGCGACTTAGCCTTTAGAAAACTCACCCGAAACCCGCCATTGTACGGTTGAAAATAGAAGTCAGTATTGTAAAAACTTACCTCGCTGACCGGTCCTGTTTGCTCGTGCGTCTTCTTTGTTTCAGCAGATATAAAACTAGCAGAATTCCGCCGGCTATGGACGAGTTTTTCGCTGTCACATATTTACTGAGAGCCGCCATGTTTCTGACACAACGACCGGCTCGAGACGTTCGGGTTCGGTATGAGCGTGAACGGTCTGCGTCTTCTTCTTCTTCTTCTTCTGGCTCCACCTTATCTTCACAAAAAAACCCATCTGCCCCTAGTGGCTGACTGCGGTACTCTCCTGTACCTTTTTTTTCCCCTCTCAACTTTATCAATTAAAATCTGGCCAACAACATCAAACCTATTGAACAGTATTTGTATAAAATAAATAAAATGTATTATTAATAATAATAATAATAATAATAATAATAATAATAATAAAACAAATAAAAATTCAAGTCAGAGTTCTAATCAGGAATCAGTACATTCAGATCTTCACAAACAATCAAGGCTTGTTTGGTTCTTGCATATTTCAGTGTTTTGTTTTGGGTTTTTTTTTTGTAGTTTGTTATTTCATTTACGTAAATTGAGAACAGTGGGTGGCTCTTCATACATCTACATCTGTGAATAAATTGTTTAGCAATAATTACTCTCCTGTACTTCTTCTTGCTCTACCTTATCTTCACAATAAAACATATCTTTTTTTTTTGGCACAAAGCAAATTTACATATCAAGAATGGGAAAATATTAGAGAAGAGTAACATTAGGAGACATGGTGGAATGGTGAAACAGAACTATTGCAAATATCTGAAACAAAATAAACAAAAAGATTAAGACATTTGAAGTGTAATGAAAATAGAGAAACAGAAAGAAAAATAGATAAATTAAATAAATCTGACTGGACAATAGAGCACAAAGGACTAAGGCAAGATACAATTAAAACAGCAAGGACTTAGATAAACTGGAATAAAGTTTTCGGGCTTTTTTGGGCATATTTACAATATACTGTAGAGATCTGTAATACTGGATAAAATCACATATAAACAAATTAAAGGACAGGTTCATGTTTTTCCACTTGCAACAATGAATATGATATTTACCAAAATAATAATAAGGTTAACAATATCTTTGATGTTAACTTCTAATGAATCCATAAAATAAATAATACCATATAAAAAAAAAAAAAGATGGAATATTTTCAATTTTTAAGGACAACCAACTGTGAATATCAGCCCAAAGGGAAATACTGTGTGAACAATTAAAAAACAAATGTTCAGTGGTTTCAGCTTCAGAGGAACAGAAAACACAGGGATCCACATCAAAATGAAATCTTTTGTGCAAAAAATCATTACCAGAGTAAATTTTAATTTGAAAATGAGTTTCCTTTACTTTGGGAACAACAGGACACCAAAGACAAAAAGAAAAACATTTTTCCCTCAGGGTGGTTTCAGGGTCAAATTTAATTCATTTTTGCTAATTTTGTTCTTTAAATTCCTTGTAATTGTACATTTTTATTACAGTTTGTGGTTTTAGTGCTTTTGTTCATGTGGATTTCATGCTGTAACATATACTATGATTGATTTTAGATTGGTGTTTTTATTATTTGCTAATGTTTCAATTATGGTATATTTCGACCAAGCAAAATTCAGACGTGCAGGTACTTGAAGAGAGATTCTGTTCATTTAAATGTTATTTTGTTTTAATTTGCTTCATTTCGTTTTATTTTGTTTCTTTGCATGTTTGAAATTTATTTATTTATTTATATTACTATTTAGCGATAATAATAATAATAATAATAATAATAATATTTTTTTTTAAATAATGTATGTAAATAAGGAAAAAGTTACAGATGTTATTTAGTCCAGTAGAAATAAATTAACAGTGGAGACAAAGTGGGATTTCCTTCTATTTCTTTTAGCTAAATTAAAAATTGTAATATATCAAACAAATTAACCCTTTTAGCATGATTGTGTCTCTGGTGAAGCATTTTTTTATTCAGATGACTTTAAGTCCTGAACCGTTTGCACTATTGAGAAAATCAGTCATCTTTTAGCTGAGTTTGTGTTCCTTCTGTTGGTCAATAACACATTAGGGTAGAGGCCTGCACTGGTGGAGGGGGGGGGGGGGGGTAACAGAGAGCAGCAGAGTGTAGTCAGTGAGAGAGAAATGGAAGATTTTTTTTATTACTTTTAGCAGCGTTTTAGTGAAGTTTTATCTGTGTTTCTGTGCAGAATTCTTGTAAATAATTGCATATAATAGTGATAGTGCTGTTTTAGAGTGTTCTGCGAGCGTGTTTTGCTGTGTTTTTGTCAAGTTTCACTGATTTTTTCACAGTTTTTATCTGCATTTTTCCTGTTTGTATAGTTCATTGATGAATGGCTAGAAACAACAAAAAACAGAAGCTGGAACATGAATGCAGAATGTTCTAGACAAACAATAATGTTTGAGCACATGGAAAACAGTTGAAAGTCAGTTTCTATCATCTCATAAAATTTCATTATCAACATTTACATTCGTTGTTCATAGCAAATATGATTAAAAATGCAAGTCTTTTTTGTCTATAATACACAATTTAAAGCATTTACTACAAATAATAATAATTAATGGACAGATATTGAAAGTTAAGTTCTTCCTGAAAAAAGGTGCGAAAGAATAGTCAAACAAGATATTTTCTTTTCTTTTGTTTTTTTAAGGGGATTTCTTTAATTTGATTCAAATTGGTAAATGGCATGCTCATTGTCATCAGACATTAAAATAACTCAGTGGGAATATTTTCCTTTTCAGAGTAACACTAAAAGCAAGGATGCTTCATGCATGTCAACAGGGATACTTTTTTAAAAAATCAAATATATTTATTGATTTTTCTAGTGTGAAGGAAAATATACAATATTTGTTCAACTGAAGACAATGTTTTTCAATACAGGAAACAAACATCAGACTGCCAGAGAAAAAACAAGAAAAAAAAACAGAAAGAAAGACAAGGACAGCTAATTTACTGCCTTTAAAAGACATTTTCTTATACTTAAAAAAAAAAAAAAAATGACATAAAGAAATCTAGGCGCTCTGTTATAATGGTAGTCATTAAAGGTCAAACAGGTTCTATCAAGTTCTCTGAGTTTGAACGAACAGATGTAAATCCAAACAGCTGATGTCTCCTCACTGTTTTTCACTTTTTAGACTCAAATCCATACTGAACGCCTGCTTTTCAGAGGGTTTTTGTTGACATGACTGGACATAAATCTGGTGTCAGATTTTAACAGGGTGGGAGGGTCTGGACTTTCTGACGTTGAATCAAATGGCCTTAACTACAGCGCCACCATGAGGCCGATGGGAATGATGTTTATTTGGGAAACACTGGAACATCATTTCAGATGTTGAAATGTTTGAGCCATGGAATAAAACTCTTCATTTTAATACTGACAGTACACAACACACAAAGGGTTAACCCAGGAGTTCCAGGCTGTGCAGAGGGTGGGGCATCCGTGCAGAGGGTGGGGCATCTGTGCAGAGGGTGGGGCATCCGTGCAGAGGGTGAGGCATCCGTGCAGAAGGTGAGGCGTCCATGCAGAAGGTGAGGCGTCCGTGAAGATGGGGGGGGGCATCCGTGCAGAGGGTGGGGTGTCTGTGCAGAGGGTGGGGTGTCTGTGCAGAGGGTGGGGCATCTGTGCTGAGGGTGGGGCGTCTGGTCAGAGGGTGGGGCATCCATGCAGAGGGTGGGGCGTCTGTGCACAGGGTGGGGTGTCCGTGCAGAGGGTGGGGCATCTGTGCACAGGGTGGGGTGTCCGTGCAGAGGGTGGGGCGTCTGTGCACAGGGTGGGGTGTCCGTGCAGAGGGTGGGGCGTCTGTGCAGAGGGTGGGGCGTCTGTGCTCAGGTAGAACAGGTTATTCAGGGGGTTTCCATGAGTCACACTGTGTTTACTGTTGGTTCAACACTTGCTCTGCTTCAGGGTGAGTCTGACGTTCACATTATTTTCCATCCAGAGTGTCTGAGTGGATTTTCTTTGTGTCGATTGTGACAGAAAACTTCCTGTTGTGAACACGGTGTTTCTGTGACGTAAACTCACAGTAGTTTTACTGGTTCTCCTTTCAGACCAACTGAAGTTCATCTGTCTATCTATCTAGTCCACAATGTCAATTACAGACACTGAGGTCAGTTCAATGCCAGCGTTATGGATTTTACACAATTAATCAACAACTGACTAATTCATCCATGCACAGAAGTTACTATATCAGTTTGTAAATTAGCTTTCGTCCATAATTTCACTTCTCATTCAAAATACACATTTAGAAATTTTATATGTGAGCTTTTGAATTGTTGACTTTAATACTACTTTTTTGTGATCAAATATTTATTGACTTTTATAATATAAAAAACTAAATTAACAACCTAAAACAAACAAACAAACAAACGAGGTCCAGGACATTAATTACAAAAATTTGCATCTGCACATGACAAAATAATATAACATACAGTCATACAACAAAACACAGGAATACGACAAACACACGCACGCCTCATACCAAAAGGGCTTTAAGATCAGACACAGTTCGGTTCCAGAGCTCGATAGTTTCTTCCTTGGCATTATGCATCCGCGCTGTGGATAATTCCAAGTAGGCCACATCGGTAAATGTTAGTACCCACTGACGGTGAGACAAAGAGTGTGGAGGTTTCCATCTTGTGGCTAGCATCTTCTTAGCCGCAGTCAAGCCAGCCAAAAAGACTCTTTCTTGCATTTTACGACATTTCAGCTGAGCCATATCATTGAGGATCAAAACCAAAGGCGAAAGGGGGATATCACACGACAACAAAGTAGACAGGCTATTCCTCACCACCTCCCAGAAATATGCCACGCCTGGGCACTCCCACACCATGTGAAAATAGGTACCTAATGAGCCTGTATGACAGAGAGAACAATTTGGGTCAGCCTTCAGCTTCATATTGGAGAGTTTACGAGGTGTCATGTAGGTCCTGTGAATAAAGTTCAGATGAATCTGTTGGTGATCGGGGTTCTTAGACGAGTGTAATACAGAGTCCCATACTGCTTCCCAGTCAAAATCTTGTGGAATATTAGGGACATCCGTTTGCCAACAAGAATCCAAGTGTAAAGGAACATAAATCATTTCTAGAATATAAACATACAGCTTAGAAATTACACCTTTTAGTCCACTGGTACCATTAAAAAAGCTAAGGAGAGGATGATTTTTCAGCGGAACCTGCCAAGGTACCCCATAGGCTTTCATGGCTGATCTTAACTGCAGAAAGAAAAAGAAAGTGGAGCGCTGCAAGTTAAACTTAACACATAGATCCTCAAATGAGAGCAGGCCATTTTCACCGAATATATCACCAAGGGAATGTACACCTTTATCGAACCACTGTCTGCACTGAGCTTGTTTAATAGAGCATTTATCAATCAGAATACCTTCATTATTGAAGATGGGAGAATAAGGATTCCAATTAGATGTAATTCCACATGCTTTCTCTACAGAGCGCCATACTGCGATGGTGTGAGATAGGATGGGACCCTACAGTGCCCGGCATTTCTTCAGAGGAGTGTTTGCAAATAATACTTTCTGTAACTTTAATGGGTATGCCAAAGATTCTTCCAAAAACCGCCAAGCCACATCCACTGAACTGTTATGTTAAACCAGGTGACCAATGGTCGTAGTGTAAAAGCCCAGTGATACAGCCTGAAGTTGGGTAGTGACAAGCCTCCTGCGGACCTACAACGTTGTATTGTGGACAATTTCAAACGAGAACGTTTCCCATTCCATATAAATTTAGTGATGACTCTTTGCAATCTATCCCAGTAGCGAGACAATGGTGGAAGTGGGAGCATAGAGCTCAGAAAATTGATACGGGGTAGAACATTCATTTTAATGATTGAGACACGAGATCTGAGGGAATTTGGCAAAGACGACCACCTCTCCAGATCAGCTGTAATCTTGGACAAAACACCCTCATAATTAGTTTTGACAATAGAGTGCAAAGAGGCAGAAATCTCAATACCTAGATATTTAAATGTTTTAACTACAGGAATGTCTGCGGGTATTGTACTATTTCTCATTGAGTCATTCAGAGGCAAAAAGGCTGATTTATCCCAATTGATTTTGTAGCCAGATATATCACTAAAACTGCTAAAGATGGAGAGTAAGTTTGAGATTGATTGAGTGCTCCCCACATATAACAGGACATCGTCCGCGTATAAAGAAATATGATGTTCTGTGTTATTGAGTGAAATGGGGGTAATGCTATCAGACCTGCGTATTGTATGCGCCAGAGGCTCCAGAGACAGTGCAAACAACAAAGGACTTAAAGGACAACCTTGTCTGGAGCCTCTGGTCACTTTAAAGGGCGAGGAACAAACTTTACCCGTAAGTACCATGGCTGTTGGATTACTGTATAGCACTTTGACCATGTTTATAAAATTGGACCCCAGACCAAATGACTCTAATAGAGACCACATGTACTGCCATTCTAAGCGGTCAAACGCCTTCATGGCATCCAGAGAAAAAACTGCTGCAGGTAGTTGTAGTGTTGAGGCACCATGTATGATATGAAGTAGTCTTCTCATATTGTCAGAGGAAGACCTTGATTTAATGAAGCCCGTTTGATCACAATTGACTAATTTGGTCATTAAAGGATTAAGTCTACGCGCAAGTAATTTGGCAAATATTTTTAAATCAGCATTCAGAAGGGAGAGGGGCCTATAACTAGAGCATTCCTGTGGGTCCTTATCTTTTTTAAGCAGGAGTGATATAATCGCAGAATTTACGTCTCTAGCAAAAGAACCTGCCTCCAAAGCAAACTGCACCATGTCAAACATTAAAGGCCCCAAATGGTCCCAAAAAGTTATGTAAAATTCAGGAGGAATTCCGTCCAGGCCAGGGGACTTACCTCTGCCCATATCTAGGGAGGCCTCTTTAAGATCATGTAATGTGACAGGGCAGTTTAATTTAGGCAAGTCCTCCTCAGGCAACTTGGGCAAATGAGCACCTCCAAGAAAATCATGGCAGGTCTTTTCATCATATATAAGTTCAGAGCTGTACAGATTAGCATAAAAAGAACGAAAAACAGAGTTAACATCATTAGGCTCTACCAAGATTTGCCCATCAACAGCTTTAACGGATGTAATATCTGAGAAGTGTTCATCAGCCCTCAATCTAAGTGCGAGTAAATGGCTAGGTCTGGCCGCATTAAAATAGTAAAACTGTCGAGTTTTATGTATTAAAAATTCAGCACGGTGTTTGATGATATTGTTAATTTCTTTTTTAATTAGGTCGTACTCTAAAGCTATTTCTTCATCATAGGATTGTTGTAACAGATTATCAAAAACGTCAAGTTTACTCTGCAAAATATGCAATCTGGCCATTCTGGATTTTTTGATGTGAGAGGCATAGCTGGTAGCATTATTACGAATAAAACCTTTAACAGCGTTCCATAGAATCCTAGGATCACTAACTGAACCCTTATTAATATCGATAAAGATCTTCAGCTCAGAAATAAACTGTGCCTTAAAATCATCACTTTGTAGGAGGGTAGTATTGAAACGCCACCTAGGGGCGCAGGCTGGGTGAGAAAGTAAAGAAGCACGGGCGATTACGGCTTTATGATCAGAAAGAGAAAAGGGCACGTGAGTAATACTGGAAACATTTTGAAAGCAGCTTTTGGAAACAAAAAAATAATCAATGCGTGAAAAGGATTTATGTCTGGCAGACCGAGGTGTAAAATCTTTGGTACTGGGGTTCAATATACGCCAGAGATCAACAACTCCAGTTTCATTAGCCCATGTGCAAAGTGCTTCTGTGGCATGTTTTTGATCTACGTTTTGGGAAAGGCTAGATCTGTCAAGGGAAGGGTCCATCACAGCGTTAAAATCAGCGCCTACAATAAACTTAAAACTAGATAGTTCAAGCATTATTTTTGTAATCTGATCATAGAACCCTTTGTCAAAAAATATTGGGGGCATATAAAGACAACAGAGCTATGTCTGTCTGTTCTATGTGAATTTTTGCCATTGCTATCCTCCCTTTATTATCGGACCAGCAATCCAGACACTTAAATTGCAAATTGCGTCGACAAATAATTGCCACCCCTTTAGATTTATTTGAAGCAGAGGAATGTGCAACAACTTTATAAAATTTATTAGCTAAACGGTTTATCTCACCTCTCAACAAGTGGGTCTGTTGAGCTGTTGTAGCATGGCAATTTGGACTCCCTGACAACGCAGATAGTTCAGTATAGCAACACGTTTCACTGGATTATTGAGGCCCCCTACATTAAGACTAAGGAATTTTAAATGGGTGGTGTTTGGCATTTAAGTAAAAACAAAGCAAAAACCACATGTACAGATGATGTAAGACAAAAATATAAAGTCCTGGACCTGAGAAAAACCAATACAACAGAAAGCACAAAACATGAACACAATAATACAAAAAGAAATAAGGAAGAGAGAGGGAACAACCATATCTAAAACTCCTATGGAGAAAAAAAAAAAAAAAAACCTTCACTACTCATCCTGCCACAATCAGGATATACTTAAAAAAAAAAACAAAAAAAAAAAAAACAAACTGAGGTTCCTCCAATCTTCACTCATCCCTCCCCGTCCACCATGCAATATATTGCACATTAAGGTAAAAAAGAACCAAAGAGTAAAACTCAAGAAAAATGTAACAGCCAGAAACAGCTTTAACATTAAGATACCAGCACGTTAAAAAGAATAATAACTACAGGGCCATATAGAAACAGCACAGCATTACCATAACACAGATGATAATCACTGAGTGTCTGTAGAGCTCAAAAGCAGCCCTGCAAAATATTGAGGGGGACAGAAAATCGCAAAGTAAAATACACTCACCAATCAGTCTTCAAACCAGCGTCCAAAATAGTCACGAGAGGCGATCTCATTAATCACTGAGATGCCAAAAAAGCCCTGGCATCCTTGGGATCTTTGAATGATTTTTTAACTCCACTTATCTCGAAAGATAGCACAGCGGGGAACGCCATCCGAAAGCGAATGTTCTTCTTGATGAGATCCGTACAGATGTCATTGAACGCCCTCCTGGCGACCCGGACCGAGGATGGAATATCAGGCGCGATGCGAAGAGGACGGCCCTCATGTTGGAGATTGCCCATGCGTCTGGCAGCGGAAAAGATGGAGGAGACGTCTTTGGAGCGGTGAATCTTGATAACGACGGGGCGAGGACGGCCATCCGAGGGGACGCCGAAGCCGCGGTGCGCACGGTCGATTTGGATATCAGGGACCGGCAGCTGCAGGAGTTCAGGGAGAAACTTTTCAAAATAGGCGACTGGGTCACTGCCTTCTGCGGACTCCCTCAGATTTAATATACGAATGTTATCCCGCCTTGAGCGGCTCTCGATGTCCGTGATCTTAGCCATCAGCTCTGTATTAGCTTGAGCCAACTCAGCTACTTTCCTTTTCAGCGGTGTGACCTCGTTCTCGAGCCCAGAGATGCGCGTCTCCGCCTCGGTCAAGCGAGAGGCATGTAAATCAGAGGCTGCAGCAACATCATCAATGCGTTTGATAATGTTATCGATCTTAGTGTCCAAGGAAGACTCAAACTTAGCAAATGCTTCGTTCATGATAGTCTGAGTACGCCTGGCCTCCTCTGCAACTGTCTCTGAAATGTGCTTTAGTAGTGCCTCTGAACAAAGTTCAGAAGCAGCAATGGCGGCGCCAGTGTAGCCAGTGCTAGCCTCTTCACGGTTTGCACAATCCTCCGAGGGCTCACGAAGTTGTTTAGGCCGACCTTGTTTAGTAGATTTAGACATTGTTGAGAGAGATCAGCTGCTTAAAATCCTAAAAAAAAAAAAAAAAAAATGAGTGTCGGCGGTGTAACTGGTAAATTATCAGCCGGTGGACAGGGAGAGCGCAAAAACACAACTGCTTACACTGACGCCATCTTGGAACCACCTGACTTTAATACTACTATTGGGTTCTTCAGTCAGCCAACTAATACAGCTCCAACTTATATTAACCCATAAAGACCCAAACATCCACCTTTAACCTAAACCATCTATTGATCTAAACTGTTTAATACCTGTTGCTCCACTAATTTTATCAATCCATGTCAATAATTGGTGTAAAGTACAGTTCTTCATCTTTTCATGGTCATCAGATGTGACCAAGCCCAGACTGGGTAATCGGGAGGACCGGGACAATTCCCGGTGGGCCGGTATAATATTTAGGCCTCGAGGGCCGGAGTTCACTTTAAATATATATGAATTTTATTTTTTTTATTTATTTTTTTTTGGGCAGGGGGTGGGGGGTGGTTCAGTCATAGCACTGGGTTGATCATGTAAACTGCAGCCGCTGTTCCTGGGCCCCACCCCCTGTACTAGCAAACAGACGCAGACGCTCTGTGACCTGTTGTAATCTGTCCTTACATACAGTTAGTAGCTCTGTCCTGTATCTGTGGAGCACAGACCATCTGTGCTCTGTAGGCTGTGGGTGCTCAGCTGTGTTTACTGTTTTAATAGAAAGAACAAGGGTGGTGTGGAGAACCAAGAATGAAAAAGAGGAAAGCTCTGGAAGCAAACGCAGCCAAATGTGACAAAATCTGCAACTTTTTCACAAAAACCACCTCCGGTTGGAAACAACTAATGAGGACGATGAACCGGGTAAAGCACCTTTAAAGTCAGTTAATTATGGAGTCAGTGAATTGTGTGGCATTGTGGCGTGGAACATAAGGTTCTGTCATTTAAATAATAGTCTGATGCGAGGCCACAGAAGTGGGAAACTTTGTCTTGTAGCTCCTCAGAGTCAGAAAGCAGATCCAGCAGCAGACAGCAGCCATGAGCCCACAAGTCCAGAGTGGGCAGGTAGGACTGCTCAGAGAGGGAAGAGGATTAGAAGAAATAGGCTCCAATGAAGAGTATGGTGTAGGCCTGTTCAGTATGAAAGGTATCTGAGATGGTTCTGCACTACATGAATGAAACTGACACCAAGGCTTTGGAAACAGAAGGTTTGTGCTGAGAATTCAGAGCATTTAAACTGTGCTTTAGTGTCAGAAGCAGAGCCAGGAGCCAGTAGTGATGAGGGGATTGTTCCTGTCAGGATGGAAGGAAAAGGTGAGCTGTTGGAACAGACTGTGAACAAGCAGTAGTTCCACTAAAACCACTGTCTAGACCCAAACCACAGTCCTGACCTGTTTTATTTTTATCATTAACAGTGAGACAGTAAATACACAAAGCCCACAACTGAAAGGCAACAGCATAAAGTCATATTAAATAAACCTGCATATTTAGCCAGTGTAAAGATCTGTACTGGTTCAGTAAGTCCAAATGTCTGTAGATATTATTCTTTATTGTGATCCAGGTGCAGGAGAGTCTAGAGAAACTGGAGGAAGTGTGAAAGGGAGAGCAGAGTCTACTGATGACAGAGGAGCAGCTCAGCAGCACAACCTGAACCACTAATGACACACATGAACAGGAGTCTGTGGGAGCTGGGGTTCCTTTGGGGTTCCTCTGGGGTTCCTCTGGGGTTCCTCTGCTCACCCTCAGTCATAGGATATACTGTGACTGAAACACAGTTTTTTCTGATCATCCTCATCAAACCCCTAATATCACTGTACCAAAAGCTGTCAGTAGCAAAGATGGAACAAACTGCAAGTAAGTTGTGATGGAAATCTTTTGTTGCAGAGGATACAAAAATAATAGTTATTAGAAAGTGCAGCAAGCTTTATTTTTTGTATTATTTTTTTTATTTAATATTTGTATATATTCTTTTATTTCATTTCAAACATTTTAAAGGTTTGAAAAATGTTAACACTTATAAGAACAAATATATAGATTCTGTTATTGTTGTGTTGTGAGGAATAATAATGTTGGAGATGTGGATGTGCACTCACTGTTGGAATAAATCCACATTGTGAAGAAACCTTTACTTGTGCTGAATTAGAAATATTTTAGAAAATACACTGAATTAGAAGGCTTTGCAGAACAGTGTGTAGACCTAACATGTAAGGTTAGAATTCCATAATTTTAATAATAATTGGTCGTGATCTAAAGTGGGCCGGTCTGAGGTATGAAACTCCAGGGCTGAAAATGAGTCTCAGTCCGGCCCTGGATGTGACCCATTCGGACGTTCAGAGGCTCCGTAGTGAATGTGGAAACTGAACAAAATTAGGAAAAAAAAAAAAAAAAAATCTGCAACAAAATGGAAAACTTCAAATAATATAACATGTAAAATGAAGAAAAACACATAAGAAAATTCACAAAATAATGAGTAACATGGAAGAAAATGGTCAAAAACAGCCAAGGTAATCATGAATAAACCTATGGCGTTACTGTAGTTACCGTGGAAACATCGTCATCTTCTACAACATTGATTCTCCAGTCAAACCCATGGAGTTGGATCAGTGCCAGTGGATGGACACACTGGGTTTATGTTCAGTTAATGACAGATTGGACTGAAAAAAAATCTGCCTTCAGTTTTCTCTGTTTCTGATATAATAACCCTCATCTTCAGTCTGAGCTTTAATGAACTTTAATGAACATGATCAGAAAATGACATATAGGAAAATACCTGATTTTCACTTAAAAATGTAAAATACAGAACATAATATTAGAATAAATATTGATAAATCACTTAAGATAGGTTAAAAATAGAAAAAAAAAAATCATTTGGGATCTGCCACAAAAGCAGCACTGGGTCTCTGTGGGTTCACCTTTATTTGCTTGATTTAAAACTCGACTGAATTATAGACAGTAATCCACATGATTTATTCTTTCTTCAGATTGAAGAACTGCAGGTTGACAAAGTTGAGCTGTCCTCCTCTGGTTAAAGCTCTGAAGTCCAACGCCTCCAGTTTGACAGAACTAGACCTAAGAGACAACGGCCTGGACCTTCCAGACATTAAGGATCTGTCGGACCTCGTGCAGAGTCCAGACTGTGCTCTGCAGACTCTGAGGGCTGTATAGTCAGTCCATGTTGGTTTGGTGAACAGATTCACCGAAAGCATGAAGTCCAAGTAAATACTGATGGAGGAGATCAGGACTGTATGAGGATCAGCTGATCTTATGCAGTGCTATATTTACCTCCACCAAGTGTAATGGTGGAGGTTCTGTCTTCATCAGGGTCTGTTTAGTTTAGTTTAGTTTATTAGTTTGATCCCCATTAGCTGCTGCATACCCCAGCAGCTCCTCTTCCTGGGGTCATCAACAACACAAAAACAAAGCACCAACAATTTCCCACAACTCACTCAACAAACAGGATGTACATACACTCAACACAACAACACAAAACCAAAAATCAGCAACAGCACACAATACAAAACAATTACAATAATAATATCAACAACAACAGACCAAAAAAAAAAAAAAAAACAGCTCCACAACAAACAAAAAAACAAACCGTCTATATGATGTCATTATAGGATATACAATAGCTTAGACACTTATTCTTGGGTAAATATGAAAAAACTCAACCTTTTAGAAAAACTAACTGCTGTCTGTCAGCAGGATAACTCAAAAAGCTATGGACGGATTTGGATGAAATTGTCAGGAAATGTTGATACTGGCACAAGGAAGAAATGATTACATTTTGGTGGTGATGGGGGGGGGGCTGATCTGCCTTGGTGGAGGTCTGCGCTCTCAGAGTGCTCTTCTAGTTACTTATCAGTTACCCCCCCCCCCCCCCCCAAAGATTAGGCAAGGGCTATTGTTACCTCCGCCAAGGAGGTTATGTTTTTGCCAGGGTTTGTTTGTTTGTTTGTTTGTCTGTCTGTCTGTTTGTTTGTCTGTCCGTTAGTGTGCAACATAACTCAAAAAGTTATGGACAGATTTGGATGAAATTTTCAGGGTTTGTTGGAAATGGGATAAGGAAGAAATGATTAAATTTTGGTGGTGATCGGGGGTGGGGGGGCCCACGGGGGGGCCCACTGATCAGCCTTGGCCAAGGTCTGCGCTCTCCGAGTGCTTCTAGTTTTTAGTTTGTTTGTTTTTTTGTTTGTTTATTAACACTTTAGCAGCAAAACTATTGGTTGAATTCAGAACTAGCTGGGTTTATAGATTACCAGTGACCCAGAATAGATGGGATTACATTTTGGGAAAAGTAGGTCAAAGATAAAAAAAAAAAAAAAAAATTAAATGAATTTTTTAAATCTTTTTTTTTTTTTTTTAATTTACTCATCATGGGTGAAATTTCTAATGTCTATAAAAACATCAATTTTGTTTCAATTTACTTCAAACTTGACACATACATAGAGACAATTGATATGATGTCAACACATGCACAGACATGATGACATCAGCTGGATCCATGACAAAATAAGATACAATACATGCGAGGGGTGGGGCTTGTTGTGCCTGGAACCACCTGTTACTCTTACTTTGGTTCTGTTTTATGTCAGTATGTTCACTGTATGAACTAAATAATCACTGTAGATAAAAATCTGTTGCATCTTGACAAATGAAACTGTGCGACTGACATAAAACAGATTATTCTTATTGGAGCAGAAACATTATCCACGTACTTTGCTTGCAGCCATGTGACTATAAAACGTAAATGAACATATGGAGCAAATATTGGTGTATATGTAGATGTGGATATTTTTTCTTCGTTACTTCTGTAAATACATGGAGAATTAGGGAGCTGTAGCTGTGGTCATTTTCCAGACTTAATCGTACATCTGCACTGTGACAAAACAGATCCAGTTTGTTTCTGATGTCATGTTACTGCTTGGCTTCAGATATTTATGGGTTCAACAGTGGATGCCATTTCCTTCACATTTTCTTCTTCATGGTTCAAGTCAAAGGAGAATGTTAGTGTCAATATTTCACTTGACCTAAATTTGACACTAAATCCTGTGAACAGAATAGATCGGCATTGATAGTTACTGAAATGACACTTGTAGTTGTTCTGTAGTTTACTTTAATATCAGAGGATCATAAAGCACAAGTTCACATTTACTCTATTTGTCTGATATGACAGTAGTTACTATAAGAAATATTACACAGGTTTTTTTTTTCCAACTTATATTTTAGTGTTTCATTTTTGAAATTTTACAACACAAAAATTTAGAATAGAACACTACTGTTTTAAGGGTGTGCAACCCCCCCCCCCCACACACACACACACACACACACACACAGATATAGACCTTTCATTGTACTATGAGTGACAGTCATGTTACGAGGAAGAGCATCATGTTTTACTCAAACCTGGAGTAAATGTTGCATATTCAGTTTATTCAGTGTAACAGACCGTTGTGTTTGGTTGATCATCGGCTGAGTCGTATCCCCTTTACAAAGTTAAATGTGTCTGTTTCAATAGAATGACACGACATACTATAAATATATAACAGGATATGAGCTGAACAGAGTTATTTTATTGAGTTAGCACTGACTGACAAAGTTGAGTCAGACTTTATGTTTCGGGCTTTTATTGGGAAAAGGTAATTATAAAAATGGATGATGTGTAATTTATTATGGTGTTTGTGTTGTTGTGCAGGGCTCAAATGGGACTGACCAGTAAAATAATAACAGTGAAAAATTTTTATTAAAATATGAAAATGTTAACATCTGCAAATAGGGCTGGGAAAAAAATCATATCATGATAATTTGATATCGGTATGCATCACAATATAAATCGAATCACTATTTTTGTCCGGTTTAAACTTTCCGTTACTCATAAATTAGTTGTGAAGACATCAGGAGGTTATTTTGGATTTAAATCTGATGTATTTTGTCAGAGGCTGAACATGACAGATGTGCTGAAGAACATTATCCAACTGTTCCAGATCAATAAAACTGGTCCATAGATTTAAAACTAAACTGAAAGTCTGACCAGCAGCACTTCCATAGCAGAGGGGTTTTTTGGGTAAGGTCTGTTGTGCGGAATTCTACTCCTAGCCGAAAACAAACGTTTGTTCAAAAAATTGGGAATTTTAGATTTTTTGTATTTTTGAAATGTTAAAAATCCCCACTGGTTTAGTTTCAAAGTGCTATAACTTGAAAACAGTTGAAGACAGGGCCGGACTGAGACTCATTTTCAGCCCTGGAGTTTCATACCTCAGACCGGCCCACTTTAGATCACGACCAATTATTATTAAAATCATGGAATTCTAACCTTACATGTTAGGTCTACACACTGTTCTGCAAAGCCTTCTAATTCAGTGTATTTTCTAAAATATTTCTAATTCAGCACAAGTAAAGGTTACTTCACAATGTGGATTTATTTCAACAGTGAGTGCACATCCACATCTCCAACATTATTATTCCTCACAACACAACAATAACAGAATCTATATATTTGTTCTTATAAGTGTTAACATTTTTCAAACCTTTAAAATGTTTGAAATGAAATAAAAGAATATATACAAATATTAAATTAAAAAAAAATACAAAAAATAAAGCTTGCTGCACTTTCTAATAACTATTATTTTTGTATCCTCTGCAACAAAAGATTTCCATCACAACTTACTTGTGGTTTTGTTCCATCTTTGCTATTGAAAACTTTTGGTTTAGTGATATTAGGGGTTTGATGAGGATGATCAGAAAAAACTGTGTGTATATCGTGTGACTGAGGGTGAGCAGAGGAACCCCAGAGGAACCCCAGAGGAACCCCAAAGGAACCCCAGCTCCCACAGACTCCTGTTCATGTGTGTCATTAGTGGTTCAGGTTGTGCTGCTGAGCTGCTCCTCTGTCATCAGTAGACTCTGCTCTCCCTTTCACACTTCCTCCAGTTTCTCTAGACTCTCCTGCACCTGGATCACAATAAAAAATAATATCTACAGACATTTGGACTTACTGAACCAGTTCAGATCTTTACACTGGCTAAATATGCAGGTTTATTTAATATGACTTTATGCTGTTGCCTTTCAGTTGTGGGCTTTGTGTATTTACTGTCTCACTGTTAATGATAAAACTAAAACAGGTCAGGACTATGGTTTGGGTCTAGACAGTGGTTTTAGTGGAACTACTGCTTGTTCACAGTCTGTTCCAACAGCTCACCTTTTCCTTCCATCCTGACAGGAACAATCCCCTCATCACTACTGGCTCCTGGCTCTGCTTCTGACACTAAAGCACAGTTTAAATGCTCTGAATTCTCAGCACAAACCTTCTGTTTCCAAAGCCTTGGTGTCAGTTTCATTCATGTAGTGCAGAACCATCTCAGATACCTTTCATACTGAACAGGCCTACACCATACTCTTCATTGGAGCCTATTTCTTCTAATCCTCTTCCCTCTCTGAGCAGTCCTACCTGCCCACTCTGGACTTGTGGGCTCATGGCTGCTGTCTGCTGCTGGATCTGCTTTCTGACTCTGAGGAGCTACAAGACAAAGTTTCCCACTTCTGTGGCCTCGCATCAGACTATTATTTAAATGACAGAACCTTATGTTCCACGCCACAATGCCACACAATTCACTGACTCCATAATTAACTGACTTTAAAGGTGCTTTACCCGGTTCATCGTCCTCATTAGTTGTTTCCAACCGGAGGTGGTTTTTGTGAAAAAGTTGCAGATTTTGTCACATTTGGCTGCGTTTGCTTCCAGAGCTTTCCTCTTTTTAATTCTTGCTTCTCCACACCACCCTTGTTCTTTCTATTAAAACAGTAAACACAGCTGAGCACCCACAGCCTACAGAGCACAGATGGTCTGTGCAGTTTACATGATCAACCCAGTGCTATGACTGAACCCCCCCCCCCCCCAAAAAAAAAAAAAATCATTAAAAAAATTCATATATATTTAAAGTGAACTCCGGCCCCCGCGGCCTAAATATTATACCGGCCCACCGGGAATTGTCCCAGTCCTCCCGATTACCCAGTCCGGGCCTGGTTGAAGATCTTGATAAGGGTCAAAACACAGTCATGTCTCATCAGAGAGCGAACTTTAACTGATCGCCATTCCAACATTTATTTCAATGTACAGTAGTTCCTTGTTTTGGATAGTCCCTTATGGTCCAACTAAAGCAAAATGAATTTAAAAGTAAAAATGTGGGTCATTTAGCAACACTAATCTGTCAAAGTGTCTGTAAAATGTCCTGTCAGAAAGATTTGGAATACCATGTTTTGACCCATATAATTACGACTGGGCAGGAAGTCACATATGGGTTTCATTTGGTGCCATGACCTTTGACCTTGAGTGACATTTAAAGGTCAAATGAATATCAACGTCTTTAAAGATGCTGTTGGACTACAAAACCCTTGGTCCTATTTTTTATATTTACTTCTTGGATTTTTTTTTGCCACTTATGAGCAAGGAACCAAATATGGTAACTTCAATAACCTTGATTTTCTACATAAAATTTTCTTGAGATTTTTCACAAAAGTAATAGTCCCGTTCTGTCCTCCAGTAACACACTAATGTTGAATTTCAGAGTATTTCTATGAGTGAACTGTAAAGGGTTAAGGTTGTGTGATGTGTTCAGGTGCGAGTTTTAAAACGGGACTGAAAAATGTAATGTATCATATGTTGGTTTTGTCTGTGATTCCAGTATAAACATGATCATTAAACGTGAATGAAAACCCCAGGAGTCAGTGTAAAATGATTTGACAGTATTTATTGTTTATTTCCATATACAAAAAGATAAAATTGAAATAAGCTTTTTTTTCTACAGTGATTTTTCCTTGTTTTCATGAACAGGTTTGTGTGCGTGTGCGTGGCGTCCCTGCACTGAGGACTAGAACTACATTCATTCAGACGATAATGATCCTGGCACTGAGTGGAGAGGAAGGTAGAAAGACAGATATACAAGAGATCTATGAAAATAGAGAAATAGAGCAGAAAAGAGAAGGACGCCACACACACACACGCAGCACTTTTTTCTATTTTTTCATTTTCTAGGCAGATCTATCAATAGCTCCACATCCGGAGTTTTTCTCTACAAACCACCACAGTTAATAAAAAAAGGTCATTGCTAACAAGGGGAGTTTCATCGTGACTGGAAATTAAACATCTATGTTACAGTGATCATTGCTTCTCAAATGAAAATCTGAAAAACCCACTTGAACCTTCATCACAACAGGATGGACGTCACCGGGAGAATGGGAGGGGGTGGGTGAGGGGGGGTGTATTTATTCCACCTGCTGTATACGTACATATATATTTATATATTTTCAGACAAAAACGACTTCTGTGGTTCAACAGAATGTGGGTTTGTTTGTTTTTTTTTTCTTTGTACATCGATGAAAACCAGCTCTCAGCTTGTAGACAGTCACATTTTTTAGAGTGTATTTCTTACATCAGTAGTACACGTTTGTCTCCGTTCTCTGTTCTACAGTTGAGCTACAACAGTGAAACAAAGTACAAGATTTACATTTCACACCACCGTCAGCATCGTCAGCATCATCCTGGTGGATCCGTAAAGATGGCGGCTTCACGTTTCAACAGTGATTTTACAGGTTTTATATGTTGGTTTTTAACACGTCGAGTCCGTGGAGTCACGAAGATACCCATGACCTCCTCTGATCGTCAGGTTGGAATTAAAACGATAAACCATTAAAAAAGTAAAGTAAAAGGAAGAGGGACATACATATAATAATAATATTTTACAGAGAGGGGGTGGGATTAAATCAGTTGCACTTCTTCCCGCCCCTTTTCGGGTAAATGTAAATGGAACTATTGTGCTGTTCTTCTGTTTAAGATTGTTATGATTGTTAATTTTTGTGTTATTATTTATGTTTTGCTTGTTTGCATATATGCTAAATTTCATGGCATGTTCGGAATAAATCACTGAATCAAATCAAATCTAAGGCTACGTTCAGACTTCAGTCAAACCGAGCCGAAATCCGATTTTTTTGCTCATATGTGACCTATTAAAGACAGTCTGAACAGCACTAATCTGATTTTTTCATATTTTTTCTTACGTGGGTACAGTCAGAGGACTAGGGCTGTTAGAAAATACCGGTTCTGCAATATATCGTGATATTTCATTTCACGATACTGCATCGATATTAAAAAGTACTGTATTGATATTTTTAGGTATTTATTCAAATGCAGATGTGGCAGAGGTTCATATTTGTTTTTTGGTTTTCTTTATTGTTTATATTTTCTTTATTATTATTTAACACTGTTTTATTAAATAATGGTTATTTGAAGCATCCTAAAAGCACTTTTTACTGTCTGAGAGCCAGATGGGAGTTCCTTTGGAAAAATTTAGTGATATAACATTAGATCCTGTACTGATCAAATAAAAATGTGTTCAGTATTTGTACATATTTCAGGTGTAATTCAATTCTTCCAGGAAATAATCTTTAAAAAAAAAAAAGAACCAAACAAAAATTGCCTTTTTAACAGTATCATGATATATCGTATTGTGATCCTAGTATAGTGATTTGTATTGTATCGCCAGATTCTTGCCGATACACAGCCCTACAGGAGACTATGAACATGTTGGGTGAAAAAAACCCTTTCAGATTGACTTATTTTGTCATTTGGAGCAGATACATAAGTGCTCCTAAAACCAACTTCACTGTTTCTAAATGACATCTATGAAAAAATGAGAGCCGAGTGATTTTCATTGTTTTTATTTTTATTTTATTGTATTTCTAATCAAATCTAAATGTATTTTAATATTGTATTTTTTTCAATCAATGTGAAGCACTTTGGGCTACAATTTCTGTATGAAAGGTGCTATACAAATAAAGTTTATTATTATTATTATTATTATTATTATTATTATTAAACGACTGTATTTGACGTCCACATTTATATCTCAACCTTAATGATAGAGGTTTTAAACATTATTTTCACATAGAACTATTCACTCCAGGCAGGATACTGGGATCATATTAAATCATTTGTTCTTGACAGATAATTTTGTCTAACAATCTCTAGGACTTGAGAATTTACCCTACGGAACCAGACCTCCCTTCATAATCCTAGACTGGTGAATTTTTTTTCACCAAAATTGCAGGAGTTGCAGTCAACAGTACATCTGATACGATGGGAATGCTAATTTTGGCAACTCAAGTGAAAACAGCAACTTTTTAAATGCTGAAAAATTAGGCAGTTTTTGATGGACTCTGTTTGGACCTGGTCTCAGAGTCTTGGTGGGCTCTGTTTGGACCTGGTCTCAGAGTCTTGGTGGGCTCTGTTTGGACCTGGTCTCAGAGTCTTGGTGGGCTCTGTTTGGACCTGGTCTCGGTGGACTCTGTTTGGACCTGGTCTTGGTGGACTCATACGTGTTCTGGTCTAAACAACCAGAAGCCGCCATCTTTACACACCTGCTTTGTTGAGAGGTGAGGGCGGAGTCATGTGACCTCGCTGACTCCACCCTCCTCCTCGGGTTGAGAAACAGCCGTGGTTCGTCCACAGCGACCTCCTGACCACATGGAAACCCCTCAGCCAATGAGCATCTAGAATCACAGCTCGCGGCGGTGGGCGGAGTCAGGAGGTGGCCCATGGACGTTCCTCCTCATGTTCTACAGGTTCTTCTGTTATGGAGCACCACAGATCCGCATCGATCCACATCGGTTTGTCCAACCGTCCTGTCGTCGACTTAAGGCCCGTCTTTAAACCAGAAGGATTTTACAGGAGGAACCGAGTCCCACTTCCTGTTTTCTCCCGACAGGCACTTGATTGGACGCGACTATGGAAGCATCACACGCACGAAGGTTTAATCTGACCTCGATCCAACGGGAACCGCTGCTCAACGAGTCCGAGAACTTCACCGCTACGGAGAGCTGCCATTTTAGACCAGTCGAGACCAGGACTGAGACTGGAGTCCACGTCCTGGTTCCTGGAGGTTTCAGATTCAGACGATGAAAAACCATGAGTTTGGGTTTGAAAAAGAACCAGGTTCTAATGTGGTCATTTTAACAACTTTACCCTTTTGTTTTTTAAATAAAATGTTTAAGTGTTTATGTTTTTTCTTTTAAAGGGTCTATATGTTATATTCCTACTGTCAAATATTAATAAATGAGCTAAAATTCTAATTATAGTGTTTGGAATAAAGATTGTGAACTTCTATCAAGATGCCACTTAATTGGATGGTATGTATAGAGTGAACAGAAAAAATTCTTGCCTAAATGTCTAAATAAGCCAAGGGGTGCCTCAGGGGTCAGTCCTAGGACCACTTTCATTCGTTCTCTACCTAAATAATATTGATAAAAAATGTTTCTAAGGTAAGTTTCCAACATTCGCTGATGATACAGTACAATATAACTCAACATCCACATCCAACCTGGTGCTCTCGTGATTACACCATCCCTTTGAAGGGTCTATCTGTTCTATTTCTACTATCAGACATTAACAAAGAAGCTAATTTTCACATCGTAGTGTTTATAATATAGATCTGTGAAGTTCTGCCAAAGATGCTAATGTATTGGATTGTAAAGATACGAAGAATTTATTTCCAGCGACAAGATTAATGTGACCAGTAGAGGGAGTAGTGAGTCACTGCCAGCCAAGGCCAAGTTGAAGATGAGAACCAGAAAGAAACAACTGTCAGAAACAAAGAAAAGTGATAAATCTAGAAGTCATTTTTTTCCACTAAACACAGCTGAAAATGTAAACAATGGAGTTTGATGGTTCTACACGGGTGGGTTTGATTCTGAGGCTTATGAAGGTATAAAGTTATTATGGGATGTTCTCATCTTTGCCAAGCTGCCGTTTGTTGATCCACGGCTCAGACTAAACTGCGACAGTTCGGACCTTGTTTGTTGGATTCAAACAGATCTTTAGTTCAGTTACTGACAACACAAAGGTGATTAGTGGTTTAACTGCGAGTGTTTTCTGTCTAAAAACAGAGCTAAGCTAACAGAGCTAAGCTAACATAGGTAAGCTAACAGAGCTATAACATAAACTGTCAGCATGTCAACATTACAAGACATTATTTTGAGTGACTGATGAAATAAACATCTATGAGTTTTAGTTTAAAGAGGAAAACTTGATGAAACCATGAGAGTCTGTTTAAACTGCGTCTTAGTTTAGTTTAACTATACTTTAGCCTTGTTTAACCCTCTTTAACCTGAGTTAACCATCTAATAGTTTGGTTTTACAATCTTTTAGACTTCTTTTATCAAATTTTAGTCTGTTTTTAACATCTTTTGGTTTAGTTTTACCATCTTTTACATTGGTTTAACCAATCTCTAGTCTATTTAAACCACCTCTTAGTTTGGTTTTACTGTACTTAAGTCTAGCTTAACCTTCCTTCAGTTGGGTTTAGCATTTTTTTGTTATCAACTGTTTTTATTGATTTTAAAAATTTCAGTTTGCAAAAGTAAACAAACAAATTCAACATTACAATTACAAACAGGTTTAGGATCTATTATTTTGGTTTCATTATCTTCTAGCTAATTTTATCCCCTTTTTAGTTTAGGTTTAATGCTGTAGTTACTGTTTTTACCAGTGACCTTTATACTTTGTTCAGTGAGTGATCCAGTCTGTAGACACATGGCATTGACTTGTTGGTGGTTTTGGTTCTAAGTGTGTTTTGGTTCCAGACTGACCCCTGCTGGTCAGAATCTGGAATATCAGCACTACAGAGAAGTACTTTCAACCTCGATTAGTGTCAGGAAATAGTTGTGGTTTCTTCTGTATTCTTTCTGTTAACCCAAACCCAGGCATTGCAGCGTCTCAATCCATAACTGACAAATGTTGATATCAACATATTCTGTATTTGTGGTTTAAACTGATCATAGAATGGACCGATGTGGATTTCCTAAGCAGTGAAGTTCATCAGGACTTGACTGCGATGTTTCCGTCCGAGGTGGAAGCCCAAAGGTGCTGCCATGTTGACTCTCATTATGTTTCAGTCGTCGTGGAGCTAATTTAGACTCTTTTCACACTCCAAAAATCGGGTTTTTATGAGTACGTTGCCAACAGAAAGTTTACAATGCGTTGACTACTGTTAAACACCTACAGTACATGAGGCTACAAATACTTCAGGGCTGCAACTTCTTTTCGATTACACTGATGCATTTTATCAGATGAAATAATAGTTAAATGTGTGTAGATTCTGAGGTAAATGACGACGCGTCCTCATCCATAAACGACAGATTACATCTACTGTCAAAACGTCATGTGTGAAGGATGTTTTCAGACTCAAAATATTAGTTAAAACTTTCAAAAGAAATCCAACCTAACTGTTGGATTTAACAACAACGCCTTGGTTTAGATTTGGTTTAATTTCGAGTCCAATAAAACTTGGTTAGGGTTAGGAAAAGGTCATGAATGGGGCAAAATACGACACTTAGAGCTTCATCCAAGTTCCCTGTTTGAACCCTACCTGTTGTATTTTCCTAGAGTTAACCAAGTTATTTTCAAAACTAATCAAACCTTGTCAGAGTTTTATCTAAAGTTTTTTGTTGATTCAGAGCCAGTACAGATCTGTCCTTTCAGAGGTATGTAGACGTTTATGCATACAATGGAATTTCTGTTTGTTTGTTTTTTTTCATTCTTTTGTTATTTCATTTATTTGCAGAAAATTAACAGAAAATGAAGTTTTCAACAGTGGTCAGATCTCTTCAGTGTTTTCCAGAGCTGTGTTAAAACTGGAAACCACCACAAGAAAACTGAAATATTTGGACATTTTCCCTTGAATTAATGATCCAAAAATAGCTGCAGCTCTGAAATAGCTGAACATGTTCTGCAGTGAACATAAAAATGTGCTGTAGTGTTTGTCTTTTCTCTTCTAAAGTGTGAAGGTAACACACTGATGGTTGGACGTCGGCGGTTTTGGCACTTGTGTCTGATCTCAGACCTTCAGAAGTCCAGATATTTGTTTGAGTTCTGACTCCGTTTCTCGTCCCGAAACCTCCTGAACGATTACGATGCAGAGTTTTCCGCCCGAGTGGCTTTAAAATGAGGTAATATGGTCCTGAAAACACCTGGAAACACCTGGATCTGAGTCGGTCTGTTGGGTCAGTGAACGCTACATGGACGTGAGTAAATGTACATGAGGAATACGGTTCAGATCTGGTCATTATTGCAGTTCTGTCAGAGTTTGGGCCAAATTTAAGGAGGTATTCTTAATGTACGTTTACAGTCACATGAGAAAAAAACAGTGTGACGTGGAGGAGGAGGAAGGAAAGGACACAAGGAAAGGAGGTGAGGTGAGGAGGAAACAACTGGGATCATGTGATAAACCTGGAAGACAAAGATGGAGGTTAAAGGTAGAAGAACCAGCCTCTGGTACTGTGGTGAGTTCACTGTCCTCTGTTCAAGGTCAAATCTGAACTCATTTCAGGTGAAAATACCAAACATCAGGTGTTGAGCTTCTCCAGCTGTGAAGAGGACATCTATCAAATCTTCACTTTTTCTACAAAACATTATTCATTCTTTTGTATTGTTTTATTATATTGTATTTTTACAAAGGTGAGGCAAGGGGGACTGTTTTTGGTTCGGTTTGTTTGTTCACACTTTAGCAGCAAAACTATTGGTTGAATTCATACCAGATTGGGTTTATAGATTGCCAGTGACCCAGAATAGATGTGATAATATTTTGGGAAAAGTAGGTCAAAGTTAAAAGTTTTTATGAATTTTTAAAATCCTTTTTTTTCCTCCATTTACTTATAATGGGCAAAATTTTAAATGTCTGTACGGTAGCAGCAAAACTATTGGTTGAATTTATACCAAACTGGGTTTATAGATTGCCAGTGACCCAGAGTAGAAGTCATTACATTTTGGGAAAAGTAGGTCAAAGTTTACATTTCTTATGAATTTCTCAAATGTTTTTCCCCATTTACTTTTAATGGGCAAAATTTTAAATGTCTGTAGCAACAAAACTATTGTTTGAATTCAGACCAAATTGGGTTTATAGATTGCCAGTGACCCAGAATAGATGTGATTTCATTTTGGAATAAGTAGGTCAACGTTAAAAATTTTTTAAAGAATTTTTAAAATCTTTTTTTTCCCTCTTATTTACTTATAATGGGTGAAATTACAAATGTTTATAAAAACATCAATTTTGTTTCAGTTTACTCCAAACTTGGCACATATATAGAGGCAATTAATATGACATCAGCACATGCATAGACATGGTGACATCATGTGGATCCACGACAAAATGCACTACAATACATGCGAGGGGCGGGGCTTGTTCCATCTCATAACAGAACTAAATGAGTTTTGTGTCCATTTTCAGTATAATTACCAATCATCAGCTGGTTCCTGCTCTATTTTACTGTGTATTTCTTTGCTTTGATTTCTGATTTATTATCTCATTATTCATGTGTAAAACAAACCAAAAACCATGTTCAGTTTTAACAGAATGTCTGGTATTAGCGCAAAAATGTCTAAAAATCAGTCTGTAGGGAATTAAACTCTAAGTTATTCTATGTAAATAACTCTGTTGAATTTCCAGATCTGCAGTTTGACACTATTTTAGGATGCATTTTTAAACTCAATACCTATATTAATATATTTCATCACTGCTTTGACTAAAATACGAGAAATTCCTGATCGTATCTTCCACCAATAAATATAAACATCTGACAAACCTGAATGTTTCTGTAACTGATCTGTTAAAATACGTTCAACTCTCTGAAGGTATAATAATAAAATACAACCATTATTATTTCTAGTGTCTAGTTACGTCATTGCAGTAATGGAGGCAAAAAAAACTGAACAAAAAGAAAACCAAACATTAAATGAAGAGGATAAAAGGAAAGGAGGTGAGAAGAGGATGATGGGAGTCCAGTCCAGTCCAGGTGGTTTTATGATATCGGAAGTTCAGTTCAGTCAAAATCAGAAGAAAAAACACATTATTACCGGTTTACATCGACCTGGTAGCTTTTCCTCTTCAATCAGTTGGAGATTTTATGTAAAAGAAAAAAAAAAAAATTAACTTGTCTAATAAAAGAGTTAAAAAAACAAAGCTCACAATAAAATATGTGACTACGAGTCGTCAAAGCAACTAATAAAATATAGAAACAGAACTTTAACACGTAGAAAAGTCTTCTGAGGTATTTCTGGTGTATTGAGGTGATCTGTGGTTCATGAGCAGTATCATTTAACTTATCTTTTTTTTGTCTTTTTTTTTTCAGCTTTTCTCTACTTCCTACTCTTCCTTCTACTGGCGGCAGAACGTACCACGCTCCTTGAACGCACCCCTTCGTACAAAGACAGAGTTGCATGTGTTCAACGCACCGGAAGTAAAATTAAAAAGGAATATACGGAAATATATTCATCTTTGAGTTTGAGTCTTCATCATCATCATCTTCTTCTTCTTCTTCTTCATCATCAGCAGCAGCAGCATCGTAGACATTCACTGTTACATGTATGGCATCACAGGTGGGACACAAAACTAAAACGCACATATAGAAAAAACCTGGTTCCAGTTCCAGTGGCGAACGAACAACGATGACAACGTGAACTGGACTCTTTGCAGCCGGTTTCCAAGGCAACGGAGCCTCAGTTTTGGTCCCGGTTGAAGGAAAAAACAAAAACAGTGAAGGACAAAGAGGTAGGGAGGTAAGCGAGGAGCTGACGGGTGACCTTTGACCTTTAGCTGTGACAAGGAAAGAGTGAAAGGAGCCAAATGAAGCCGAACGGTATCGGCCTGAATGTTTCTTTACATCATTAAATCCCAACATGTCCAGACCAAAGCGCTAAAACTAACATGTGGAAGTGTAATACCACTGATGGCCACTAGATGCTCCCACAGACTTCCACTGAACTTTATATTTAATGGAGTCTCATGGGTTTTATTTGATTCTACATTAAGGAATATTGTCTCCATATTGGTTCTTTGGAGCTGGAAATGACCTTATATGGACAAAAGGGGCAGGGCTGTTAATGCAAACTGATGTTGACAGGATGTTATTAATATTTTCATGGTCAATCGTGTGTTACAGTCTGATTTTATAATAACTTAGTCTTCTTTAACCAGAGTTTACAGGTTTTTCTGGGGTAAAATCAGTTTAACTGTGGCGTCTCAGACTCAGTTCATCCTATTAATGTCCATTTTAAAAGTAGAAACTGAGCTACAAACATCAAACTACAAGACTCCACTAGTTTATATTTAAAAAAAAATGAAAAACAGCATTGAATTGTTGGATAATTGATTAAAAAATCTTGAATAAATCATGGATCAAATAGTGATTTAACACAGCTCATATTTTACATCTCTCTCAGTTCTTGTATAAATTCACCTTAATTCCCAGAATATGTCAACATTTTTCCAGGATCACCACAACTTTTCTCATTGTGATTAATTTGACTTATTTACCTCAAAATATTTGGACTTTTATTCTTAGACAATTCTGTCTTTTATTGCAATGCTTTCACCTTTTTCCTCAAAATAATATACATTTATTCTTGAAATATCATTTATTCCCTGTTTTAAAGGTAGGTTTTATTTCCAGATCTCATCTCGGTAAACTTCTTGTACATCATGTGATTTATTCATTAGCATCATCTACGTGAACGAATGTTAAACCACTAATAATAATGTTTTAAAATGTCTGTATCAGACACTGGGTCTCAGTTCTGTTAGATGTAAAGCCAGTCAAACTCAGAAATCATAAAAACAGATGCTAAATGTGACGTTAGCAAGGCTAGTTAGCTAGCTTCACGCCTTACCCAAAGAGAAAAAGTGAACATTAGCTGGATTCATCAGTGTCCTGTGTATGCTTTATGTCTGTTTTCCATTTAGCCAGCTGCATGAACTAGCGCATTTATTTAGCAGGGATGTGGCTAATGCAGCGTTAGCATCATGACGAAACAGATCGGACAAAAGGGCCTTGACTCGACTAAAATACTAAAAATACTAACAAACTGACAGTATTTGAATGTGAACGTAAAGACAGGTAACTACTGGGATTTATCGACACAAAGAAAGTACAAACCAAAGTGCGTCAGCTGGTTTTGACCTTTTAACATCCATCTGAGTTTAACCTGACCTTTTAGCCACAAATAAGAAACAGAGACACTGAACTGAAGACGAAGTGACATGAAGAGCGGATGTTAAAAGGTCAAACTGAGGTCATGAGTCAGTCGCTTACCTCCGGATAAAACACTATGAGAAAACAATGTTCATCGCATTCAGTAGAAAATCTAAATAAAGACACTCATCACACACTCACACACACTGACCTGAATGCATGAATCACTCTATGCATCATGAGGTCTTGCACCGTTTTTTTTAGGGTAACACTTCCCTATTTGGGCACCGTTACATGTTCAGGACAGCCAATCGGCTTTGAGCACCCTCTGATGAGTCGTCCACTGGCCCCGCCTCCTTCATCGCATCCCGTGGAAACCTCTAAACCTCTCCGACCCCTGTAGACCTGGTTACCTGAGAAGTTTTATTTTGTGACCGACCTACTGCTGCGGTCGCCGACTTGAGTCGGCCAATTGAATCTCTGCATGCAAGACTCCGTTCGCTCCTGGTTCCGGAAAACGATCAGTCTTCAACCTCGACAAAAAAAAAAAAAAAAAAAAAAAACAGCAAAAAAGAAAAGGAAACAAATCAAAGTAAACACTTCCTGGTTGTTTTCCTTCCGTCTGATTTTGGATAAACCCGTTGGATCCGAAGGTTTTTCATGTGAGAACAGAAAAAAAAAAGTCCAAGAGCAGGTAGAAAACAAAACAGTCAGCGTTCGTAACAGTCATGGCGTTCCTACGAAGGTTTTGCAGCATTGTAGTAAAACGAACGTCCGGTGGTTGGTGGTTGTAGGCGGCGCCGCTGCTTGGTGAATGTTTCCCAGGTGGATAAGTCCGGATGGAGGAACACACGACAGAAAACTGTAAAAAATTTGCGAACGTAATGAAAGTCATCGCTGAGGTACCTGGAGATAGAAGAGCATTCACTGAGTCGGAACCTGAATGCGTCGCTGTTTTCCTGTGTCTGGTCGTGTTTGCTGCGTTTTCTTGTAAAACACACGCACACGCGGTTAAAAAAAGACACGTATGACGAAGAGAAGGAAAGAAAACGAGGACATGTGCTGGTAGTCGGTGTCCGAGAGGACGAAGACAGACGACGAAACAAACCGATTCATTAAAAAAAACACAAGTCAGAGAAGGTACAGTAGCAGCTTTCCCGCCGTGTTTCTGCTTTAAGTAGTAAAATTCCACTGAGAAAAACATGATGTGTGTGCGTTTGCGTGTTTTACGGTCGTTCGCCATTTTTGCGACAGAACGACGTAAACAAACTTGAGGAAAACCACGTCTAGTGTCTGTAGGGTCTGGATCTACCTTCTCCCCTTCATATACTGGACTCTTTGGGCGGCAGGTCCACGTTGGTTACCATGGAGACGGGCGCCACCGTGGAGACCAGCAGGGCGTGGTGGAGGTCGGAGGTAGGCGGGGTAAAGAGGCGGCGAATCTGAGAGATCCTCTCCTCCACGCAACCGGCAGAAAGACGAGCCTCAGCGTCGTGATCCCAACACTCCTCGATCGTCTCACACACCTGAGCCAGACCCTGGAGGAGGAGGAGGAGGAGGAGGAGGAGGAGGGAGAGGAGGAGGAAGAGGAGGGAGAGGGAGAGGAGGAGGAGGGAGAGGGAGAGGAGGAGGAAGAGGAGGAGGAGGGAGAGGAAGAGGAGGAGGAAGAGGAGGAGGAAGAGGAGGAGGGGGAGGGAGAGGAGGAGGAAGAGGAGGAGGAGGGAGAGGAGGAGGGAGAGGGAGAGGAGGAGGAAGAGGAGGAGGGAGAGGAGGAGGAAGAGGAGGAGGGAGAGGAGGAGGAAGAGGAGGAGGGAGAGGGAGAGGGAGAGGAGGAGGAGGGAGAGGAGGAGGAAGAGGAGGAGGAGGGAGAGGAGGAGGAAGAGGAGGGAGAGGGAGAGGAGGAGGAAGAGGAGGAGGAGGGAGAGGGAGAGGAGGAGGAAGAGGAGGAGGAGGGAGAGGAAGAGGAGGAGGAAGAGGAGGAGAAAGAGGAGGAGGGAGAGGGAGAGGAGGAGGAAGAGGAGGAGGGAGAGGGAGAGGAGGAGGAAGAGGAGGAGGAGGGAGAGGAGGAGGGAGAGGGAGAGGAGGAGGAAGAGGAGGAGGAAGAGGAGGAGGGAGAGGGACAGGAGGAGGAAGAGGAGGAGGGAGAGGGAGAGGAGGAGGAGGGAGAGGAGGAGGAGGGAGATGAGGAAGAGGAGGAGAAGGAGGAGCAGATAAACAACAGGAAATGTTGCTGATAAATATTAAATTCTTGTTTTTAAACGTCGTCCCCTGAATCAGTGAATATCTAATGTGTGGTTGCCATGGTGACGCCCATCCTTTATATACGCTGTTGCTATAGTGACTCCTGCTCTTTTGTCAGTCAATCACAGACTTTTCCTTCCAGCCAGGTTTGTACATTAACATGTGATTGGGTGATGATGCTCTGAAGTGGGCGGGGCTTGGGGTCTGTTCTGGGGTGGGTGTTAAACTGCGGCGCTTCGGGTGCGAACGCTCACGTTGTGTTTGAGCCACGTGTCTTTGAAGAGCGGCCTCATCTTCTTGTGGACGACCACGTCCTGCAGGTCCTCCAGAGACGGGTGCTGGCCCACCTCCTCCTCGAACGGCAGCATGTACTCGTCCACCGGACCTGAAGGAGAAGAAGAAGAACGCACCGCCGGTTCTACCAGCTGACTCTACTGTGGACAATGTGGGCGTGTTCAGGCGTGTCATGTGACCGTGCGTTACCGTCGGCGGCCTTGCAGCGGGACACCAGCTCCCACAGGACCAGCCCCATGGCGTACATGTCGATACGGAGGAAGGCGTCGCGCTGGAAGTTAATGGCGCCTTCCAAAACCTCAGGCGCCATGTAACGCCTCGTCCCCACCTGCACACACACACACACACACACACAAATGTAACCTGAGCACCTGAACAGGGGTCAGAGGTCAGAGGTCATGGCGGTGGCGGAGAACTCACCTGTCCGTGAGTCTCTCCAGGTGGGATCCCCGGCTCGAAGCGAACGGCGAGGCCGAAGTCGCCGATCACCGCCATGAAGTCCGAACGCACCAGGATGTTCTTACTTTTAAAATCCCTGAAACAGAAACAACGGAACAGTCGTCAAATGTGAATTATGTTCAAGAAGTGGAACAAACAGAGGTTAGAAGTGCACTGTCAGAAGTGGGAGGGGCTCTGTTGGAACTAATGCTGCGTTCAAGGCCGTTTTTTGAACCCGTAAGTCACGGCTTCAAACCATGACTCATGACTTTGTAACGTTCCAGGCAAGTCACACCAAACTGCCTGAGCGCAAGGAATTATGGGAGTTACATGTAAACAAACCAGCATGGCGGACCATACGTTATGATCATTTATAGTCATTTCTATTCCAGAGGTGTTTGTTCTTTGTTTATTTGAGGGAAACAGGAGGAAAAACAGCGCAGAAGGACAGAGCAGCTGTTCTACCTTTGATGTTCTTTGTATATTTTTATACGTATTTGGTTTTAATTTATTCTTGTCCACATTGGACTGAAAACTAACTAACGCTAAAGGAGCTGCTGATTATGCAGAACATTTACAGATAAATAATGTCAGAGAAATACCTTATTTTAATTAGAAAAGCACTCAGAAAGCGCAGACCTCTGCCAATGCACATCAGCCCCCCCCATCACCACCAAAATTTAATAATTTGTTTCTTGTGCCAGTAGTAACATTTCCTGAAAATTACATGAAAATCTGTCCATAACTTTTTGACTTATCTTGCTAACAAACAAACAAACAAACAAACAAACAAACAAACAAACAAACAAACAAACCCTGGCAAACACATCACCTCCTCGGCGGAGGTAATAAACAATCTGCATAAACACCACATCCATGGGGAGGGGCCATTGCTACGTGACGTCAGAGCTCAGAACTGGGAGAACGTGGATCTGGTACGAGTTCACGGGTGGAAGTCCCAGGTCTGACTGAACATTCCAGGTCCAGTTCCAGTGTCAGACCTGGGACTTCCACTCGTGAGCTCGTACCAGATCCATGTTCTCCCAGTTCTGAGCTCTGACGTTAGGTAGCCTGTGACAGAACAGTGGCGCCCCCCTGTGGCTGTGGTGTTCCTGCACTGTTCCTCTGTGGATCCCACAGACCTCCTCCTGCCTGTTCTTTCATCTCTTCTTCAAACCCTCCTGTTCTCTTCATCCGTTTAAATGCATCTGAAAGTTAAATTCATCTGATGGTTGATCCACCTCAGACACAGATTCATGTGAACGTGGAGGATGAAGGTCAAAGTGAAAACTGGGGACTGACCGGTGGGCAATGGCCGGTTTAGGCCCCTCCCCTTTCCGCGGAGGGATGTCTTCGTGGAGATAGGACAAACCGCACGCCATCGACTCGGCGATGTGACACAGCTCCACCCAGCTGACGGCGTTCCCCTTCAGGAAGTCTGCCAGAGAGCCCTGTGGACAGAACCAGGACCAGATTACACACAGAACCAGATTACACACAGAACCAGATTACAGACAGAACCAGATTACACACAGAACCAGGACCAGATTACAGAACCAGGACCAGATTACAGACAGAACCAGATTACAGACAGAACCAGGACCAGATTACACACAGAACCAGATTACACACAGAACCAGGACCAGATTACAGAACCAGGACCAGATTACAGACAGAACCAGATTACAGACAGAACCAGGACCAGATTACACACAGAACCAGATTACACACAGAACCAGGACCAGATTACAGAACCAGGACCAGATTACACACAGAACCAGATTACACACAGAACCAGGACCAGATTACAGAACCAGGACCAGATTACAGACAGAACCAGATTACAGACAGAACCAGGACCAGATTACACACAGAACCAGATTACACACAGAACCAGGACCAGATTACACACAGAACCAGGACCAGAACCAGATTACACACAGAACCAGGACCAGATTACACACAGAACCAGATTACAGACAGAACCAGGACCAGATTACACACAGAACCAGGACCAGATTACACACAGAACCAGGACCAGAACCAGATTACACACAGAACCAGGACCAGATTACACACAGAACCAGATTACAGACAGAACCAGGACCAGATTACACACAGAACCAGGACCAGATTACAGACAGAACCAGATTACAGACAGAACCAGGACCAGATTACAGAACCAGGACCAGATTACAGACAGAACCAGATTACATACAGAACCAGGACCAGATTACACACAGAACCAGATTACAGACAGAACCAGGACCAGATTACACACAGAACCAGGACCAGAACCAGATTACACACAGAACCAGATTACACACAGAACCAGGACCAGATTACAGACAGAACCAGGACCAGATTACAGACAGAACCAGGACCAGAACCAGATTACAGACAGAACCAGGACCAGATTACACACAGAACCAGGACCAGATTACAGACAGAACCAGATTACACACAGAACCAGGACCAGAACCAGATTACACACAGAACCAGGACCAGATTACACACAGAACCAGATTACAGACAGAACCAGGACCAGATTACACACAGAACCAGGACCAGATTACAGACAGAACCAGATTACACACAGAACCAGGACCAGATTACAGACAGAACCAGGACCAGATTACACACAGAACCAGATTACACACAGAACCAGATTACACACAGAACCAGATTACAGACAGAACCAGGACCAGATTACAGAACCAGGACCAGATTACAGACAGAACCAGATTACATACAGAACCAGGACCAGATTACAGAACCAGGACCAGATTACAGACAGAACCAGATTACATACAGAACCAGGACCAGATTACACACAGAACCAGATTACAGACAGAACCAGGACCAGATTACACACAGAACCAGGACCAGATTACAGACAGAACCAGATTACAGACAGAACCAGGACCAGATTACAGACAGAACCAGATTACAGACAGAACCAGGACCAGATTACAGACAGAACCAGATTACAGACAGAACCAGGACCAGATTACAGACAGAACCAGATTACACACAGAACCAGGACCAGATTACAGACAGAACCAGATTACAGACAGAACCAGAACCCAACCCACTGTATGAGGCAGCGAGCCACACACCTGTGATTTCCAGGGTTAATTTTACAAAAGTACTGGGAAAAAAATGGTGCAGGTCTTGCTCAAAGTTGTGCTAATTATCAATATATTCTTCTTTGACCTTGTTAGGCCTAATTTGGGCTAAATCCACCTGGGTTCTTCTGTGAAACTGGTCCTAAAAACAGGACATGAGGCTAAAAATTCAACCCAGATGTAGACGAATGTTCTGAAGCAGGTTTGGAAAAACTTTGGGTCGATTTGAAAAAGAAATACTTACGGAGATAAAAGAGAAAGTATTTTTCAGATAAAACACATTTTTATATTATTTTACATTATATTTCAAACATAAATCCACATGTAACATGATCAAAAGGACATGAAAATTACACACTACTATTTATTGGAATATCTCTTTACTCTCTCACAGGTGCAATTTGGGAATTAAACTAATTATTCAAGGCAGAGTGTTTGACAAAAATGACCGCTGTTGAAAAATAATTTGTGATTTATTAGTGTTTAAATGCACAGATTCTGTATGTAACACCGGTGGACACGATGGGTTCCAAACCTGGAATGAGACTGATGTGATGGCCCTGACCAGTGGTTTGCCTGCTACTGTTTAGTGTCTCTGTTCCAGAGGATTGGCTCCATCTGGTGCTACTGTGGAGGACGTGGTCTGGTGACTGGGAGGTGTGGCTGACGGAAGACTGCAAACGAGCCACACCTGGGTGGAAACACATAGAAGCCAGGCTTCCTCTGCTTTCTCTCTCTCTCTCCTTCCCTCCCTCCCACAGCTGTCAGCCATGGTTTGGCCGCATGTCTTTCTAAAATAAAGAATATTCATTCTTTGAAGGTAAAACAACCGTGTGGTCTCTCCCATGTGCTGTTGTGGCCTAAACGAGCTGGCCAGAACAAATGAGGGCTCGTCCAAACAAAAACTAGCTGGTTATTGTTTCGTTAGGTGGTCTGAGTGCTTCATTTAGTGGATTGCCTGCACACTGTTTGCTGTGCTTCATTGTTGGAGCTGTTTTGGTCTCTGGTAAGTGTGAAATGAATGTTTTTTGCTTGTTTTGGACACCAACCCTGTGGTTTTTTCAAGCCTGTTTTAAATGTGATAATGGTAAGTGGTCTTGGTTTATGTGCACTATGGACAGAAGTCCCTGTTAGGCTGTAGGGCACTGTCCACTAGGGACTGTATCCACTGGTTTCACCTTAGGCGGTGGGAAAGTGGGCAGAGCAGTTGTCTTGGGGGCACATCCGCTGCGGCAGGGGGGGTCGCCATTTAATGGTTGCTTTCTGGGCTGACTCATTGATTGTATACAATTTTGATTCCAGTCAATGCAGTGCGCAAGTACCCATCACAAGTACCACATGAAGACTAGGGTGGAGTTTTAGGTACGTTTTTTGTTAGGCAGTTAGGGGGAGTTTTCTGTCAAGGGCAACGTGGACCCAAGTGCAAATAAAGTTGTTTGTTTTCTGTGTTATTGTTGGTTTCTTGGTGCACATTATGTCGACTGAACACAGGAATCCTTTGATTGCAGAGTTTTTGCAACAAGCTTCTCATAGCACATTATCTCAGTTTGCAAAGGCAGATTTGGCAGATTTAGCTGTGCATTTGGGGTGGAAGAAGCCTGAGCAGGTTCCAAAACAGGCTGAGCTGAGGGTTATTGTAGAGGGCCTGGCAGTGTCAGGTGGTATTTTGGAGCTTCAGCACAGTAAAGTTCCTGATGTAAAGGTTCCAGAGGTTATTGAGAATCTATCGTTTGATCAGTATATGCAGCTGGAAAGAGAAAAGGCAAATATGGAGAGGGAGAGATTTCAGTTTCTTCTTGAGCAGGAAAGAATAAAAGCAGAGCAGGCACAGAAAACCAGGGAGGCAGAGGTAGAAGTAGCTTTGGAAAGGGAAAGGCTAAAGCTGGAGTTGGTAAGAGAGGGGAAAGCTAGGGAGTTTGTCCTTGGCTCTGGGTCATCACCACAAGCTCCTCTAGGTGGAGCAGGTTTTGATGTTGCTGGTAATTTGTGTTTGTTGCCTAAGTTTAATGAGAGGGATCCAGATCCCTTCGTTGCATTGTTTGTTGGGGTTGCAGATAGCAGAGGTTGGCCTGATGCTGATCGGACTTTAATGCTGCAGTGTGTTTTCACAGGCAGGGCTCAGGAAGCATGTTCTGCCCTTAGTCCTGTAGACAGTGTGGATTATGGTACGGTAAAGGCTGCAGTACTTAAAGCTTACAAATGAGTCCCTGAGGCGTACAGGCTCAGATTTAGGAGCTGGAAAAGGGGCCTGTTGTGGCAACACTGATGCCAAACCCACATGTGTGGATTAGAAAAACCACTAGGATCCACACATTGAACCCAGTGTCTGTATTTAGAGTCTGTAGAAGAGCATTTACTCGTTTACACATCTGATGCACTGACACCAAGAGAGATTTAATGTCCATATTTGGGTCCTATTTTGGACCCAGGATTTGATTATAAATTCATTAATTATGGGATGGATCAGAGCAAGAGGATAATTTTTTGTGCATTTCTCTGAGGTCCTCATTAGGTCCATCCTGGGGGGAAATCTGTCTACATTTACCTTTAATTATTGGGTCTGAAAAGATGGAAAAGTAACAGATACTAAAATAAACCCAGTTTCAGACAAACACCCCAAAAATAAATAAATAAATAAATAAATAAATATATACACACACACACACACACACACAGGGTGGGGAAGCAAAATGTTCAATATTTTGAGGCAGGGATTGAAAGACAGTGTATGACCAATTAGTTTATTGAAAGTCATGAGAATTTATTTGCCACAAGAAAATGTTCATAATAGAAAATGTTTTTATTCTATGTGTCCTCCTTCTTTCTCAATAACTGCCTTCACACGCTTCCTGAAACTTGTGCAAGTGTTCCTCAAATATTGGGGTGACAACTTCTCCCATTCTTCTTTAATAGTATCTTCCAGACTTTCTGGTAATAGTTTTGCTCATAGTCATTCTCTTCTTTCCATTATAAACAGTCTTTATGGACACTCCAACTATTTTTGAAATCTCCTTTGGTGTGACGAGTGCATTCAGCAAATCACACACTCTTTGACGTTTGCTTTCCTGATTACTCATATGGGCAAAAGTTTCTGAAAAGGTATGGATAATAGTGTTAGGTATGATTATGACATCAGTATATGTTTGGTTTCAAAACAACTGACGTAGTGTCTGCTGAGAAAAAACAACTACATGTTCAGTGTACATTTTGCTTCCCCACCCTGTATATGCACACACACACACACACACACACTTCACACACTTTTTAATACACTTTGTTTTAGTTTTTTTGACACACCCTGTTTTTGTTTTGTGTTTTTTACACACCCTGTTCTTCCATTTCTGCCTAAAATACTGACCAAACCAGGACCTGAACATGGACGTCACACCTCCTTCTCCTCGGTTCCTCACCCTTTCATGGAACTCTGTGATGAGCCAAAGCTCCGCCTCCAGGTGACTCCCTCGTCTCTCGGCTCCGATGTACCTCAGGATGTTGTCGTGTCTCATGCCCGATGTGGTGAACACGGCGCGCTCGTTCTCCCACGAGTCTTTGTTCTGTGGGAGGAGAAGAGGAGGCGTGTTAGCGGAGGTCAGACCTGGAGGATGGTGGTGGACCGGCTGATGCTTCCAACCTGGACGGGGAAGATCTTGACGGCCACGCATTCATTCATCATCTGAGCCTTCCAGACGCAGCCGAAGCGCCCCCTGGCTTTCACCTCCAGTAACTGCAGAGGCTTCAGACCGAGCAGAGGAGACGAGGGCGGAGCTCCAGGATCCTGAGGATGAAGAGGAGGCGGGGCTTAATGGAAGAGGTACATGAGGTACAAAATACAAGTACCTCGTGTATTTAATGTACAGGAGTGGTACTACATACATACATACATACATACAGTATCTGTGCATGCATTCATCTACAACATGTTTGAACCATGGGATGTAACAGATTTAGCTTCAAAACAATGTTTGTTTTTTAATTATTAACTCTTCATTTACTGTATTCAAGTCAGTCACCTGATAAATGTTACTTATTTTTCTTTTAGATCAAATAAACTCATTAAAAACAGTGTTTGATTTTGAATAATTATTGTTATTGGTCACATCACATGACATTTAACACTAAAACAGAAAAGAGCATAAATAAGTAACTGACACTATTTCACATATTTAGCAGAAAACATCACAACTCACATCATTAAGTCATGTTGAATTTTACATCTTCTATTTAATTTCTGAACAGTGTGAATATAAAGTGAGTTTACAGTGCCATCACACTACCACAGGAGGGCGCCACAGCTCCATGTGTTCAGTCTGGTTTCATTCAACCGTTCACACTCAAGTCACATGATCGTATCTAAGGCGCGTACAGTCGTATCTAAGGCACGTACAGTCGTATCTAAGGCGCGTACAGTCGTATCTAAGGCGCGTACAGTCGTATCTAAGGCGCATACACTTGTATCTAAGGCACGTACAGTCGTATCTAAGGCGTGAACAGGGTGGGGAAGCAAAATGTACAATATTTTGAGGCAGGGATTGAAAGACAGTGTATGACCAATTAGTTTATTGAAAGTCATGAGAATTTATTTGCCACAAGAAAATGTCCATAATAGAAAATGTTTTTATTCTATGTGTCCTCCTTCTTTCTCAATAACTGCCTTCACACGCTTCCTGAAACTTGCGCAAGTGTTCCTCAAATATTGGGGTGACAACTTCTCCCATTCTTCTTTAATAGTATCTTCCAGACTTTCTGGTAATAGTTTTGCTCATAGTCATTCTCTTCTTTCCATTATAAACAGTCTTTATGGACACTCCAACTATTTTTGAAATCTCCTTTTGTGTGACGAGTGCATTCAGCAAATCACACACTCTTTGACGTTTGCTTTCTTGATTACTCATATGGGCAAAAGTTTGTGAAAAGGTATGGATAATAGTGTTAGGTATGATTATGACATCAGTATATGTTTGGGTTCAAAACAACTGACGTAGTGTCTGCTGAGAAAAAACAACTAAATGTTCATTGTACATTTGGCTTCCCCACCCTGTACAGTCGTATCTAAGGTGCATACAGTTGTATCTAAGGCACGTACAGTCGTATCTAAGGCACGTACAGTCGTATCTAAGGCGTGTGCAGTTGTATCTAAGGTGCGTACAGTCGTATCTAAGGCGTGTACAGTCGTATCTAAGGCACGTACAGTCGTATCTAAGGCGTGTACAGTTGTATCTAAGGCACGTACAGTCGTATCTAAGGCGTGTACAGTTGTATCTAAGGCACGTACAGTCGTATCTAAGGCGTGTACAGTTGTATCTAAGGTGTGTACAGTCGTATCTAAGGCACGTACAGTCGTATCTAAGGCATGTACAGTCGTATGTAAGGCGTGTACAGTTGTATCTAAGGTGCGTACAGTCGTATCTAAGGCACGTACAGTTGTATCTAAGGCATGTACAGTTGTATCTAAGGCACGTACAGTCGTATCTAAGGCACGTACAGTTGTATCTAAGGCGTGTACAGTTGTATCTAAGGCACGTACAATCGTATCTAAGGCACGTACAGTTGTATCTAAGGCACGTACAGCTGTATCTAAGGCGTGTACAGTTGTATCTAAGGCGTGTACAGTTGTATCTAATGCGCGTACAGTCGTATCTATGGCGTGTACAGTTGTATCTAAGGCACATACAGTCATATCTAAGGCACGTACAGTTGTATCTAAGGCGTGTACAGTCGTATCTAAGGCACATACAGTCATATCTAAGGCACGTACAGTTGTATCTATGGCGTGTACAGTCGTATCTAAGGCACATACAGTCATATCTAAGGCACGTACAGTTGTATCTAAGGTGTGTACAGTCGTATCTAAGGCGTGTACAGTTGTATCTAAGGCATGTACAGTCGTATCTAAGGCGTGTACAGTTGTATCTAAGGTGCGTACAGTCGTATCTAAGGCACGTACAGTTGTATCTAAGGCATGTACAGTTGTATCTAAGGCACGTACAGTCGTATCTAAGGCACGTACAGTTGTATCTAAGGCGTGTACAGTTGTATCTAAGGCACGTACAATCGTATCTAAGGCACGTACAGTTGTATCTAAGGCACGTACAGCTGTATCTAAGGCGTGTACAGTTGTATCTAAGGCGTGTACAGTTGTATCTAATGCGCGTACAGTCGTATCTATGGCGTGTACAGTTGTATCTAAGGCACATACAGTCATATCTAAGGCACGTACAGTTGTATCTAAGGCGTGTACAGTCGTATCTAAGGCACATACAGTCATATCTAAGGCACGTACAGTTGTATCTATGGCGTGTACAGTCGTATCTAAGGCACATACAGTCATATCTAAGGCACGTACAGTTGTATCTAAGGCGTGTACAGTCGTGCTCATACCTCGATGATGTCCACGTGTCCGTATGGCGGTTTGCGGTGGCGGTACATCCAGACGGCCGTGAGCAGAGCCAGAAACAGTATGGTGACAGGAAGTAGGCAGTACACCAACACGTTTAACACGCCGACGCTGGGGGGCGGGCCTTTGATCACTGACACAAACACACACAATTAACACAACGTCAACACAAATGACACAACGACTGAAGGACGACTACACTCACGAGGTCCGGTGGCGTCCGGCAGGTGGGTGAAGCGCTCGTTGCAGAAGTTTCCTTCACAGCAGCAGAAGAAAACCTGCGGACTCTCCTCCGTCGCCACGCACTCCTGCCTGAAACCAAAACAGAGGACACGCCCCCGTCAGAGGAAACACCGCCTCCACCTCCGTCTGCAGCTCTAAACCCAGCGCCAATGGTCACATGTTCTGCCTTCAGGATGTCAGATCCTGTGCGTGGAACGACGCTCCTCTCACCATCGGAGTTAAAACCCCCGAGAGGCAGAGAGAGAGCGCCTGTCAATCAAACAGCGCTGTTATCTGACCTACATAGACGTTATTTTTGACTGAGGGAAAACGGGTCGAGTTGAATGAAAAAACAGACACAAGTAGAAGCACCGATTCACAAAACTAAAGGCCTTTATGCTCTATGTTAACGCTTTATCGGGCAAGTGACTATTTTTGGTAATTTCTGCACACATTACAAAACAGTGACAGTAACAGTTCCAGTGAGGACAGTGAGTCCCCGATCGGAGGTCCAAGGTGGTCTCCAGGGTCTGTGAGGTCCAAACTAATGTAAGGAATGATGTTGGGCCTTAAAGGCTCATATGTGTCTAAACCCTCTGTTCTTAGTCTGGGCTTCATTTCTTTGTGCATTTGGACCCTAATAGTTCAGACAGTTTGAATGTGAACCCTCCAGCTGCTGCAGAACTATCCTTATATTTATTTGGGCAAAAATCCAGTGGATTTCTCCAACCTGTTTGAATTACCTCTACCAAGGAAGGACAGAGGAAATGTTTTCATTGGGGTTTGTCTGTTTGTCTGTTAGCAAGGTAACTCAAAAAGTTATGAAAATCAGAAAAAGTTGATACTGGTACAAGGAACAAATTATTAAATTTTGGTGGTGATCGGGGGGGGGCTGATCTGCCTTGGTGGAGCTCTCCAGGTGCTTTGCTAGTTCCCTCTTAATTAGTTCCATCCAAATGTTCAGTCCAACATTTCTCCAGTATTTCTCCATAATTGTTTGTCGTCATCAGCAGTTGGAGTCCAGACTGAAAATCTGTCCAAATTTGGAGCCCATTACCTCAAATGTTCAGTTGTTGGTTGAACGGGACAGAGCAGCACAGCCAATAACCTGGAGGGGGCGGGGCCTTAAGTGGCTCATGTGCATTTAAAGGGCCAGCTCCAAACCACCTTTGTGGTGTCACTAGTCAGAAATAGGGTTGAAGATGGACCTGTGGAGTTGAATGAATGAAGAATTCAGACCCAAGCAGAGCATTTTAGGGATGTCCAGATCCTATCTACAGATCGGTATTGGCTGCCGATCTGGCATTTTTTAGAAGATCGGATCAGATTTAGTCACGAGATCGGGCCAGTCCAGACCTGGTTCTGGGGTAAACACCGGTCCTGCCCCCTTAAATTAAAGTTTCCGAAGGTAGAGGAAAAGAAAATTAGCTGCACAACAGCGGGAGGTTTAGAGGAATTAGTGAAACGCCTACAAATTTCACTTTCACTTTAACATGATGTGTGAGTTGGGTTTTTTTCAACCTGTGGGGCTTTTGTGGAATTATTTGACCCAACCCAACCTGCCCTGCAAATAAACTGACATTCTTTTGACCCGCCCCAACCTGACCCCGCGAGTAACCCGTTGATCTGTGCATCACTAACATACGGCACTGAACGCACCCCATATAACACCTGGACGGACCTGTCCATAGACCGGCTACAGCAGCGGTAAACATATGGTCCACAGGCCAAAACCAGCCCACCAAAGGTTCTAATTTGTCCCACAGTCTGAATTTGAAAAGTGTAAAAATGATACTAAAGTTATTAAGAGTCAAAGGTGTCCGAGTCGTTTTAGTTCAGGTTCCACATTCAGCCCAACTGGGATCTACAGTCAAATAATAGAATAATAACCTGTAGATAATGACTTTAAATTTATATGAAAAATTTCATTGTAAAAGTCGGTATTGGATCGGTATCAGATCGGTATCGGCAAAACTAATCCTAAAAAAAATCGGATCAGAAGCAAAAAAATCCAGATCGGGACATCACTAATTTACAGTTTCTGTCGACCACAGGGAAATGTTGGAAAATGAAGAATTCTATTGAAAAAAGACAAATATCACTGCTTTAAGCAGACGCCGGTCAGAACCTGTGTGAACGGAACCTGGACCTTCTGTTTTTTCAGGTTCTTCTACTCTAGTACGTGTTCTTCTACTGACCCTACATGAACCTGAACCTGGACCTCCACAGTCACCCTCTGAAACCACCCCAACCCTGAATGTTGTGAATGGCTCAGTACCGGTCGTAGCAGTTGAAGTCGTCCAACCAGCAGCCCTTCTTCACCAGCTCGATGGAACCCGAGGTGTTCCTCCAGGAGGCGTAGCAGTGCGAGCGTTTGTCCGTCTCGCCCTCGCAGCGCTCCACGCCGCTCTGGTTGGTCTTCTCAATCTCGAAGTTGACGTTGTAGTACAAACACTCCCTGGTGTCGGCTTCGCCATGGCTCAGTCCTAAAGGCACAACGGAGATGGAAGATATGGACCAGGATTATGAAAACCTAAAAACTAAAGCACAACAAAACAAAACCTGGATCTGAAACATCGACATCAAGCACACAGGCTTAAAGAAATAAAACCTGCATTGAACTGAAAGTGTCTTTGACCATACTGTTGTCTTATGTCTTTTATATTTTCATCATTCACGTTGTTTTCATCTTTTACTAAGTTTGATCTTTTATGTTTTCATCATTTGCGTGTTTTTTTTTTATTATTTTTTTTTACAATATTTTCATCTTTTACGATACTTTCTTTTTGCGTCTTTTATATTTTAATCTTGTGCGATATTTTCATCATTCATGTCGTTTTCATCTTTTACAAAGTTTGATCTTTTACAATACTTTCATTTGCGTGTTTTTTTTTTACAATAATTTCATCTTTTACGATGCTTTCTTATGTCTTTGTATTTTAACCTTTTACAATATTTTTATCATTCAAATCGTTTTCATCTCTTACAAAGTTTGACCTTCACGATATTTTCATCATTCACGTCATTTTCATCATTCATGTCGTTTTCATCTTTTACGATATTTTCATCATTCACGTCATTTTCATCTTTTACAAAGTTTGATCTTTTACGATATTTTCATCATTTACATTGTTTTATTCTTTTAGAACATTTTCATCTTTTATGGTATTTGCATCTTTTATGCTAGTTTTGTCATTTAGAATATTTTTGCCTTAAACCTTTTGACATATTAACCTTTTATATTATTACCTGGCATCTTTAACGATACTTTCCTCTTATGTCTTTTACGACATTTTAATATTTTGTGATATTATCACCTAGCATCTTTTACATAATTTTCATCTTTTACGAAATTTTCCTCTTACATCTATGACGATGTATTTTTTTCTATTGAAGAGTAAGACAAGTGACTTAAATGTGCATTTTTCATCCAGTAAATGTGATAAAACCAGTGAAAACTTTCCAAACAGATCAGAATCAGGGACGTTTGTGTCCAGCTGTGGAATCACTGCTCAACAGCGCCCCCTAGAACAGTCCCATTATTCAGAGTCCGACCTTAAACCCAACAGACTGGGCTAGTTTTGGTCGGTTTTTACCGTTGTCTTCCGTTAATCCCACAGAATTCAGTGACTTTTTCAGCAAAATGTGTCATTAAATGAACACACAAAGGTGCAGACGGTAATGACCAGTGGTCGATCATTTTAGAAGAACTCCACATTCTCCTCTTTCTACATAGTGACGCCTGTAGCTTTGCCTGGTGTCCATGGCAACAGCAGCTGAGGCTCATGGGTAATGTAGTATTTACAGTCATCTGTCATTTCTGTCACTTTCCAGACGTTCAGAATCAGTGGACTCTGCTGCAGATTCAACCTCATTCCTTCACATATGGAGACGTAAAGACGAAGTGAACACATGCAGGAAGTGCCAGATGTGACCTCTGACCTCCACCGGCTCATGAGGATGAGGTAACAGAGGCTCCTCCCACCGACAGCAACCACCGTTTAAAAAAAAAACAAAACATAAAATAACCACCTGAGTCTGAAGATGAGATGGAAACAGATGAAAGTAAAACTGGACAAATCCATGAGGAGGAGGAAGAGGAGAAGAGGAGGAAGGAGGAGAGGATGAAGATGAAGGAGGAGGAGGAAGAGGAGGAGAAGATGATGAAAAAGGAGGAGATGATGAAGAGGGGGAAAGAGGAGGAGGAGGAGATGATGAAGGAAGATGAGATGCAGGAGGAGATGATCAAGAAAGAGGAGGAGGTGAAGATGAAGAAGGAGAAAAAGGAGAGGATGAAGAGGGAGGAGATGAAGAAAATGAAGAGGGAGGAGGAAGAGAAGATAATGAAAAAGGAGATGATGAAGAGGGGGAAGGAGGAGAAGATGAAGAGGGAGGATGAGGACAGGATGAAGATGAAGATTTAGGAGGAGTTGAAGAGGGGGAAGGAGGAGGTGGAGAAGGAGATTAAGATGATGACGACCAAGAACAAAGAAAAAGAGGATGAAGAACACAGAGACGCAGTAAATGTAGAACTCGACACAATAGAAGAAGAAGAGTTGGAGGTAAAAGGAGGAGCAGATGTTGGACTAGAAACAGAAGAAGAAGAAAAAGAGAAGAAGATCTGAAAGAAACATGAAGAACGAGTTAAAGGAGGAGATGCAGAAGTGGATTCAGAATCAGAAAAATCTGGAGGAAAACGTAGAAACAGAAAGAACAGATGTAGACGTAGATATAAAAGAAGAGGATACAAAAAGTACGTAGATGACGTCAGTGTCGATATTTATGTATTAGTATTTTATATTTATATGGAAGATTTATTGGTTAAAGAGAAATAACAAAATGAAAATTAAAGCTGCAAGCAGCATTGGGCGGGACCTCGCACTGGGCGATCCGCCTCCCATACGTTCCGCCTCCCCTACGTTCCGTCTTCTGTACATTCCGCCTCCTGTGAATTCCGCCTCTTGTGCATTCCGCCCCCGTGCGTTCCGCCTCCCATACGTTCCGCCTCTTGTGCAAGTTTCAGGAAGCGTGTGAAGGCAGTTATTGAGAAAGAAGGAGGACACATAGAATAAAAACATTTTCTATTATGGACATTTTCTTGTGGCAAATAAATTCTCATGACTTTCAATAAACTAATTGGTCATACACTGTCTTTCAATCCCTGCCTCAAAATATTGTACATTTTGTTTCCCCGCCCTGTATATATATATATATATATATATATATATATATATATACACATATATATACATATATATATATATATATATATATATATATATATATATATATATATATATAACAGGGTTTTACTTTGAAAGGCAATTTTCTGACTTCCTCTTGGACACAGCTCATAGCGTCCTCCTATTTCTTGTAGTGCTGATGTAACGAACGTTTTGTCATTGGTTTCATGTCTTTCGGACATTCCTGCTGCCGCTATGGCGGTTTCTGTGTTTTTTGTCATAGGTGGCACTAGAGAGCCCATTTTGGCACCTACGGGGTTAATTTTTGCATTTTATCAAATTTTTCGTCGGACCTGACATATGTGCCAAATTTGGTGAGTTTTGGAGCATGTTTAGGGGTCAGAATCCAGTTCAAAGTGGCGGACAGAAAAGAATAAAAAAAAACAAAAAACAACAGGAGCCTTGGCTTCTGACTAAAACTGTATTGTGTGTGTGTGTGTGTGTGTGTGTATGTGTGTGTGTGTGTGTGTGTGCACGCTTGTGGGTGTGTGTGTTTTTGTGTGTGTGTGTTTGTGTGTCTGTTTGTGTGTGTGTCTGTTTGTGTGTGTGTGTGTGTGTGTGTGCACGCTTGTGGGTGTGTGTGTTTTTGTGTGTGTGTTTGTGTGTCTGTTTGTGTGTGTGTCTGTTTGTGTGTGTGTGTGTGTGTACCATTCCCATTTTTATCATATCTTCATTTTTATTCAGCTTTTATTCAGATATAATTTTTGACATACATATGTTTCTTATGCAGTTTTCATATTTTTTCTGTCTTGTTCAAATGTTCTTGTGTGCAGACAGTTTGTCAGTGAAGTTTCTTGTCATGTTTTCAGTCACACTAGGAGTCGGACTGTGTGTTCATGGTACCACAGCACCACCTGCTGGTTTCACTGTATGCATTCCACAGGAAAAGATTCAGCCAATCAGCTTCCAGCTTCTGTTTCCCCGTCAGTCTCCTCATCGGTGTCGAATTACGAAACAGAGACAAAGCTCAGAGTCTGTGGCAGAAGGAGTCTGCCTGAATTTGCAGAAACAAACTGCGATTTATCCATAACGGTACATCCAATCTGAAAAATTCTTGGACTAGAAGCAAGCACACAGACTCCTGAGCTTATTTAATGAATAATTTTAGTCATAAGAGACTGAACTGAATAAGCAGTGAGGGTGGAAAGCACCTGGTCTTTGGAATTCCTGGAAAATAGAATACATGCCGAGGCAGATTGCCAACTTCCTGTTGGATTTAGCTCATGAGTGTGAGTGTATGATTTTTTGGGCTCGATGAGACCAACATTTTGGCGTTGGTTTCATGTCTGTACGACATTCCTACTGGCCACTAGGGGCAATTTTGTATGCATAGGTGGCGCTACAGAGTCCATTTTGGCACCTAAGGGGTTAATTTTGATATTGTATGAAAGTATTCACCAGACATGACATATGTGCCAAGTTTGGTGAGTTTCTGAGCATGCTGAGGGGGTCAAATGGCAGGTTAAAGCCAAAAAAGCAGAAAAACTAACAGTATTTTATAAATCCATAACTGTACATCCTATCTCAAAAATTTTTGCACGGGAGAGCTGGGGTGATTTTTCTGAACGTATGGGTATATAATATGTGGGGAAAAGTCGAAATTGAAAAATTAGTGCCAAACATCGCATTTTTCCGAACTTATAAAAAAAATAACTAAGACATTAATTCGAAATTTGTGAAGACAGTTTTTTGAGAAGGGTTCACTCTATCTTTTGGTGCTATTTAGAAGCCAATATGACAAACTGGCTCATACTAGTTTTAAGTTGAGGGTTTTACTTTGAAAGGCAATTTGCCGACTTCCTGTTGGAGTTAGCTCTCAGCGCCCACTGGAACATTTGTAGTGCTCGATGTAAGGAACATTTTGGCATTGGTTTCATGTCTTTCGGACATTCCTGCTGGCCGCTATGGTGGTTTCTGTGTTTTTTGACATAGGTGGCCCTAGAGAGCCCATTTTGGCACCTACGGGGTTAATTTTAGCATTTTATCCAATTTTTCACCGGACCTGACATACGTGCCAAATTTGGTGAGTTTTCGAGCATGTTTAGGGGGTCAAAATCCAGTTCAAAGTGGCGTCGGGAAAATAATAATAAAAAACGAACGAAAAACAACAGGGGCCTTGGCTTCTGGTAAGTCCACTCACTGTGTGAGTGGACCTGCCCTCTCGGCTCGGTCCCTAATAAAAACAAACAAACATCAGCATCAGATAAGAAGGGCAAGAGCTGTAGATCTGGAAAAAGTAGAAGAAACAGGAACTATAGAAAGAGAAGAGGTAGAAGAAAAAACAGCCAAACATACAGGAAAGGTTCAAGTAGAAACATAGATGTAGAAGAAGTAGAGCAGGTCCAAGAAAAAGCATGGACGTAGACGTGGATCTGAAAGAGGAGGCGTAGAAGTAGAACACGTAGATAGGAAACAGAAGTGGAAGTAAACAGAAGTAGGAGACTTAGAATGGACCCGTCTGAGGACGAGTGGAAACTCTGAAGCAGGTTTGGCAGCGTTTACCACAACAGATGTTCCAGGCAATCTGTGCATTAACCGTCACCATGGCAACGCAAATGTGGGCTGAATCACCGACGAGACCCCCCCCCCCCCCCACGATACTACAACACATGAACACACGAGGCTGAAGGACGTCCAGGTTATTGATTATCGATCAGATACAAACGGAGACGCAAACAGAATGGACGACGGAATCTGAACGAACAGATGTTGAAGAAAAAAGAAGAAACCGACAGAAAAGACCCAGAACGAGGTCAGACGGTGAAGAAACGAGGAAAAGTAGAGAATGTGACGGATTTTAACCATTATTGGTCAATATCACAAATAAAGGTTTCAGTTCAAGTCACAGATACTGAGTTGATGACGTTAACGATCAACATTAATAAGCAGAAGAAGACATAGAACTAGAACCAGAGGAACAGTTAGAGAAGGATGTACAGAAGCAAAAGCAGACGTAGAACTAGAACCAGAGGAACAGTTAGAGAAGGATGTACAGAAACAAAAGCAGACGTAGAACTAGAACCAGAGGAACAGTTAGAGAAGGATGTACAGAAACAAAAGCAGACGTAGAACTAGAACCAGAGGAACAGTTAGAGAAGGATGTACAGAAACAAAAGCAGACGTAGAACTAGAACCAGAGGAACAGTTAGAGAAGGATGTACAGAAACAAAAGCAGACGTAGAACTAGAACCAGAGGAACAGTTAGAGAAGGATGTACAGAAACAAAAGCAGACGTAGAACTAGAACCAGAGGAACAGTTAGAGAAGGATGTACAGAAACAAAAGCAGACGTAGAACTAGAACCAGAGGAACAGTTAGAGAAGGATGTACAGAAACAAAAGCAGACGTAGAACTAGAACCAGAGGAACAGTTAGAGAAGGATGTACAGAAACAAAAGCAGACGTAGAACTAGAACCAGAGGAACAGTTAGAGAAGGATGTACAGAAACAAAGCAGACGTAGAACTAGAACCAGAGGAACAGTTAGAGAAGGATGTACAGAAACAAAAGCAGACGTAGAACTAGAACCAGAGGAACAGTTAGAGAAGGATGTACAGAAACAAAAGCAGACGTAGAACTAGAACCAGAGGAACAGTTAGAGAAGGATGTACAGAAACAAAAGCAGACGTAGAACTAGAACCAGAGGAACAGTTAGAGAAGGATGTACAGAAACAAAGCAGACGTAGAACTAGAACCAGAGGAACAGTTAGAGAAGGATGTACAGAAACAAAAGCAGACGTAGAACTAGAACCAGAGGAACAGTTAGAGAAGGATGTACAGAAACAAAGCAGACGTAGAACTAGAACCAGAGGAACAGTTAGAGAAGGATGTACAGAAACAAAAGCAGACGTAGAACTAGAACCAGAGGAACAGTTAGAGAAGGATGTACAGAAACAAAAGCAGACGTAGAACTAGAACCAGAGGAACAGTTAGAGAAGGATGTACAGAAACAAAAGCAGATGTAGAACTAGAACCAGAGGAACAGTTAGAGAAGGATGTACAGAAACAAAGCAGACGTAGAACTAGAACCAGAGGAACAGTTAGAGAAGGATGTACAGAAACAAAGCAGACGTAGAACTAGAACCAGAGGAACAGTTAGAGAAGGATGTACAGAAACAAAGCAGACGTAGAACTAGAACCAGAGGAACAGTTAGAGAAGGATGTACAGACACAAAAGCAGACGTAGAACTAGAACCAGAGGAACAGTTAGAGAAGGATGTACAGAAACAAAGCAGACGTAGAACTAGAACCAGAGGAACAGTTAGAGAAGGATGTACAGACACAAAGCAGACGTAGAACTAGAACCAGAGGAACAGTTAGAGAAGGATGTACAGAAACAAAGCAGACGTAGAACTAGAACCAGAGGAACAGTTAGAGAAGGATGTACAGAAACAAAGCAGACGTAGAACTAGAACCAGAGGAACAGTTAGAGAAGGATGTACAGAAACAAAGCAGACGTAGAACTAGAACCAGAGGAACAGTTAGAGAAGGATGTACAGAAACAAAGCAGACGTAGAACTAGAACCAGAGGAACAGTTAGAGAAGGATGTACAGAAACAAAGCAGACGTAGAACTAGAACCAGAGGAACAGTTAGAGAAGGATGTACAGAAACAAAGCAGACGTAGAACTAGAACCAGAGGAACAGTTAGAGAAGGATGTACAGAAACAAAGCAGACGTAGAACTAGAAGATGCAGAACAGGGAAGACAAACGCACTGTAGTTCAGGTTCTACATTCAGCCCAATATGATCTAAAGTGGATCAAAACCAAAACCAGTCAAATAAGAACAGAATAACAACTACAAAGGCTTTAGTGCAAAAAATAACATTAAATTATGAAAATATTTACATTTACAAACTATCCAAACAAAAAAAGATGTGAAAAACCTGAAAAAAAAATGAATTTTATTAAGAAAAATAAGTGCAATTTTAACAATATTCTGCCTCAATTTATCATTTAGTCATGTACAAAACAGATCAGATCTGCAAAGAAACTAAACATTCAATAACAGGCAGAAGATTGTTAAAATTATACTTAATTTTACAGTTTACATTTAAACATTTCAAATTGTTCATATTTAGTCAGTGGATCTGTTGGATTTTCTTTTCAGAAATGAAAGAAAAACAAGTGGTTCATTGATTTTCGTTTTAAAATAGAAGAATTCAAATTGAATATCAAGGTGTTTTTCTTTTTCAGTGTCAAAACAAATAAACCAAATTTAAAAAACAGATGGATTTTCGTTTTCTCTAATAACAAAAAATAAAGTTCCTACCTGACAGAAATGAAAAAACGGACCAAAAACACCTGTTTTTTTTTTTTTCACTTTCTAAGACCGGATGTTGTCATTTTCAAGGAAAGAGCGCTAATGCCTCGGCCACAAAGATTCTTACAAATTCTTACAAAGATTTGTACGAATCTTCCAGTTTGTACGAAATCTGGAGTTCGTAGACATTCATGGAGGGAGCATGTCTACGATGTCCAGATTGATTACAAACCCATCGTTTGTAATCAATCTGTTTTTTGAATTTGGTTGATCTGTTTTGACACTGACAAAGAAAAACAGATTGAAATTCAATTTGAATTTGTCTATTTTAAAACGAAAATCAATGAACCACTAGTTTTTCTTTTGTTTTTGAAAAGCAAATCCCCTTACCAACAGATCCACTGACCATATTTGTTCAGGTTATTCATATTTTAGTGTTAAAGGACAGTTGGTAAACGGAAATATTTTCAGAATTTTTTTTTTTTTTTTTTCACTAAAACAGAGAAAAATATGGAGTCGTCATTATTTCTAAGCTTTTTTTTTTTTTTTTTTCACATTAAACCCAGAAGAAAATTTGGAGTCATTCTTTAAAGGTTATTGTGTTTGTATTTTACTTCAGATCAGGGGTGTCAAACATACGGTCCGGGGTCCAAAACCAGCCAAAGGGTCCAATCTGCAAAAACCACACTGAACATGTGAAATATAAAGGATGTCCCACAGGCCCCACATTCAGACCAATGTCCAGGTGTTTTCAGAGTGGGGCTTTGTTACATCTGTGATGGTAATATCTACTTTAAATATGGATATATGAATATGTTATCGCTATATAGGACAATATAGAATGTCATATGTATTTATATACTTATATTATATATGTGTTTTTGGGTTTTGTTTGTTTTTTCTGACACTGGTATGATCATTTGTAAATGGGTATTATTATATTAGTGTATATAGGAAGAACGATGTGATATATATATATATATATATATATATATATATACACATATATATATATATGGGTTGTTTTTTTTAACTTTATTTATAAACCTTTTCTGTATCATTACTGACATTTTGTTGGCTTTGTTTTGATTTCACCATCTACATATTTGAAATACAGATTTCAAATCAAATATGTTCTAAAGTCCAATAATAACAGAATAACCTATAAACAACTCCACTGGACCAGTTTCACTCTTTTAAAACAAATCTAGTCCAGTTGAACCTCGAAGAACAACCAAGAACAAAGACCTGCATGGACAAATGAGAAACTGAACGAGAACCTGTTCTGCTTTTAGTTCCAAACTCCACATTTTTACTCATATTCTGTCTGTTTCCACATGTTTGTGTAACAGTGTGCTTAATGCACGCGAATAAATAATAAGTTTAGACAGAATATTGTTAAAACTGCACTTATTTCTCTAACATAATTTCAGTTTTTTCAGGTTATTCACATATTTTTGTTAAAGGATAGTTTGTAAATGTAAGTATTTTCTTAATTACCTCTTGTGTATTGTGATCACTTTGCTTTGTGTGTTTGTTTGTTTGTTAGCAAGATAACTCAAAAAGTTATGGACAGATTTTCATGAAATTTTCAGGAAATGTTGATACTGGCACAAGGAAGAAATTATTAAATTTTGGTGGTGATCGGGGGGGGGGCATCTGTCTTGGCAGAGGTCTTCGCTCTCCGAGTGCTTTTCTTGTTTAATGTTTTTATTGCACTAAAACAAAGAGAAAAAGTAATTTTTTTTTTTTTATGGATTTATTTTGAATATGGAAATGATACGAGCTTCCTGACTGCTACTGATTGACTTCTTTGCACAACATAAAATACAACTGAAAATTCAAAGAAGGAAAAAATAATAATACACACAAAAAAGAAAAAAGTCATGTTTGAAAAGGAGTGAGAAGCATATTTCTAGTTTATGGTGCTATTACTGTACTGGTCCGGTCCACTTCAGATCCACTTGGGCTGAATGTGGTCCCTGGAGGAAATGAGTCCGACCCCCCGGTTCAGATCAAACTGGTCTGAAAGTGGAACCAGAATTAAACCCAGTCCCACATCCTACACTGTCATTCTGACACTTTGTAAATTCCTCTCGTGGGCCGCCTCGGACCCTTTGGCGGCCGGTTTCGGTCCGCGGGCCACGTGTTTGACCACCTGATGAATAAACATTCCTGTCCTGGGCGTCTGTGGGTAAGATGGCAGCGGCCGTGGAACATGCATCTCCGTGAGAATCTGAAACTCATCAGTATTCTGGAGGTCGACCTCGGTTGCCGTGGAGACGTGCAGCGAGCCGACGGGCCGGTGTGTGTGTGTGTGTGTGTCTGACATTTACAGAAACTTCTTCAATTAAAAAGTTCAGCAGCAAGTTTCACAAAGTTCAGGATCATCTGTCACATGATAATCGTCAAAAACACAAATATACGTTTGAATCTGAACTCAAACCACATCCAGATGAAATGATGAAACTATAAGACGGAGAAAAGACGACACATCGGACAAACGTCGGACAATATCACATGACAACAACACAACGCCATGGAAACGACAAGATGAAAAAAAGCTAATTATAAAAATGATGTAAAAGATGAAAAAAAAAAAAAACCTTGAAAAAAAAAATGTGCAAAATATTTTCCCCTTTCATCTTTTACGTTTTTTTTCTCTTAGAATATTTTCATCTTTTACAATAGTTTTATCTTTCACGGTATTTTCTTCTTGCATCTTTTATATTTTATCCTCCTCAGACCCAGCTGTGGGTTTTCTGTCCACATTTGTGGACAAGAGTTTCACAACTGTATACAAAAGAAAACTGTCCAACACAAAGGACATTCCATAAAAATGTTAAAAACTGCATCTGAAAAAACTGTTGCATCATCATGTTTCCAATGTGGGCACTGACTGAATAAAAAACAAAAAAAAGCTGGTACTGCTGACATTTCCTGGGTCTGAGGAGGTTAATCCTTTAATGGTATTTTCATCATTCACGTCATTTTCATCTTTTACAGTTTTTCATCTTTCACACTAGTTTTGTCTTTTACGATATTTTCTTCTCGCGTCTTTAATGATTTTTTAACCTTTTATGATGTTATCACCTAGCATCTTTTACATCATTTTCTTTTTTTTACGATATTCTCATCTTTTACAATATTTTCCTGTTTCATGGTTCATCACATGTTCTCACGGTTCTTCGCATGTTTTCACGGATCGTCACATGTTCTCACGGTTTGTCACGTTTGCACGGTTTCTTCTTATATTGTCACGATTCTTCACATCTTCTCACAGTTCATTGCATGTTCTCAGTTTTCTGCATGTTCTCACAGTTTCTTCACGTTCTCACGGTTCTTCGCATCTTCCGTCCAGACCTTTCCCCCATCTCATGAGCTGCTTTAGACTCGACAGCTGGAACATTGTCATGAAAAGCAGACGAGTGTGAGAAAATGAGAGAAGGTCTATTTGGTCACATCTTCCAGCTGCAGCGCCGCCGTCACATGATCGCATCGACACATTAACATGTCTATGGTGCATGCGTGACCTTTGACCCCTGGGCTTCCCTGATCATATGAAGGCAGACGGCTGTGTAATGCAAATCACACTTTCTCATGCAAAATGACCTCGGACTAATCATGAGAGGCTTTGTAGGCGTCAGACACGGGGTCAGAGGTCGCGCTCACACACAGGCATCTGGTGGCGTGTGCGCATACGTTACCGAGATCATACGACAGCATACGAGACGCATCGCCGAGGCAACTCACAGACACTTTCACAATAAAACCCCGTCCTGCATCTTCACTTTATGGACCGTTTTCATGTTTCTGATTTATTTTTGCCATTTTTTAAGTCATAGAAAATCTGTCGTTTCCAACTCTTTACATCATTTGCATATGAGACACATCGCCATGGCAACACACTCCCATACTTTCACAAAAAAAACCCATCCTGCATCTTCACTTCATCAACTGTTTTCATGTTTCTGATTTTTTTTTTGCCATTTTTAATCACAAAAAAATCTGCTGTTTCCAACTCTCTACATCACTTTCATCCTTTTATATCATTTGCATATGAGACACATCGCCATGGCAACTCACAGATACTTTCATAATAAAAACCCGCCCTGCATCTTCACTTTATCGACCGCTTTAATGTTTGGTGGTTTTTTTTGCCATTTTTAATCACAAAAAAATTTGCTGTTTCCAACTCTCTACATCACTTTGATAATTTTACATCATTTGCATATAAGACACATTGCCATGGCAACTCAGACACTTTCACAATAAAAACCCCTCCTGCATCTTCACTTTAGCAACCGTTTTCCTTTTGTCAGATTTATTTTTTCCATTTTTTTTTTAATCAGAAAAAAATCTGGTATTTCCAACTCTTCAAATCACTTTCGTACTTTTACATCATTTGCAAACAAGGCACATCACCGTGGCAACAGATACTTTCATAATAAAAACTTGTCCTCCATCTTCACTTTATTCACTGTTTTAATTTTTCTCATTTATTTTTGCCATTTCTTTAAATCAGAAAACTCTTTACTAAGGATGCATCGATACCACTTTTTTCCAGACCGAGTACGAGTACTTACATTTGAGTACTTGCTGATACTGAGTACCGATACGAGTCCTTAATAATCCCATTCCAGTTGTTCGTTCCTTTTGTAAATGTGCTTTATTGTCGTTGTCATTAGTCTGACTGGAACAAAGTGCTGCTACTGACATTTAATGTGTTGGAATGAGCGTTTGTCAGTTAATCCACCAGGGGGCGCCGCTCTGAATTAACCATACTGGACAAATACCACGAAGAAGAGGAAAGTTTAATGAGAAAAAGAAGAAGAAAGTCAGTAATCACAAACCTGTAGACGACAGAGGGAACACTACTGTGATACTAATGTTGCAGCGTTTTCTCTGGTAAGGTTTAAAAGTTTAGCTTCAGCAGGAAGAGAAAAGACAAATGAGACAAGTTTGGTTTTTACTTGCAGTCAGCGCTACTTTTATCACCGTCATTTATTTTGAAAAATCTCCACACTCTTCACACTCACACACATTCTTCCTCCTCCTCGTACCTGCTGCACTGAACTGGGAATGGCACACGGACACAAGTGGGATCGGTGCATTTGTATCGGATGTCTTTTACGAGTACGAGTACACACACTGAGTATCGGAGCCGATGCCGATACTCATATCGGTATTGGTGCATCCCTACTCTTTACATTATTTACAACTCTTTACATCATTTGCATACGAGACACATCACCATAGCAACTCACAGCCATACTTTCACAATAAAAACCCATCCTGCATCTTCACTTCACCTGTTTACAAATTTCTGATTTTTTTGGTTGTTGCCATTTTTCATCCAAAAAAAATCTGTTTCCAACTCTTCAAATCACTTTCATACTTTTACATTATTTATAAATAGGACACATCGCCGTGGCAACTCAGATACTTTCACAATTAAAACCTGTCCTGCATCTTCACTTCAATATTAATTCATGTTTCTGATTTTTTTTTTTTTTTTGCCATTTTTCATCCCAAAAAAATCTGTTGTTTCCAACTCTGCATCACTTTCATACTTTTTCATCTCTGTGGTTTTCATCATTTCATCCAAATCACATTTAATTTATATTTTATTTAATTTACAGTTTGATTCAGTTCAGTATTGACAAGTTCATGACCTGATTTAACGTAAAAGATGAAAAAGATGCCAGATGTAAAAGAGAAGCAATATTTTGAAAACTGTAAAAGACTTAAATGACCCAAAAGGATGAAAAACGGAAAAAACAGAAAAGACAAAAACATCATGAGAAGTAAAATAATGACAAACGGATGCAGCCGGACAGTGTATGACATTAACTCTATATCAGTTTTGTCAAAGTTGTGAAAAAGCCTGAATCACCAAATCCAGAACATAGAGACTTTTCCTGCTTCAGAAAAATGTGTAAATGCTTTTCTTCTTTTAAAATCGTTAATGTGAATGTTTCTCCAGTGGGATACCACACTTTAATCTTCTGTTTTCAAGTCTTTAAACTAAAAAACATTAAAATCTAAATAAACCTCTGTGTTAATGTTTGGTCTCCTTGATCCTGGTGGTGCGTTCAGGTGCTTTAATGTACAGTCAGAGCAGAGGCCACACATGGGGTTAAAGGCCAACAGGAAACTAGAGTTAACCCTGAACTGCATGGACCAAGATCTGGAACCAAAATAAAAGCCGGTCCAGGTTTACTTCAACTCCTCCGTGTTCATTCATCTGAGTCCAGTCCTGGACCGAGTCCAGCTGGATCCACAACAGACCGCTGCCCAGTACGCCGTCTATTTATAGACCCGATGCCACCGGACCATTGGAGACGAAACCAGTCCGACTTTAAAGTAAGTAAAGTAAATTTTATTTATAGAGCACTTTTCACAGACAGAGTCACAAAGTGCTTTATCAATTCAAATCAGAATCAAATTAAGTTTACAGACCCAACAGAATCCTTCAGGAGCAAACACTTGTGATTGGTGACAGTGGAAGGAAAAACTTCCCTTTAACAGCAGAAACCTGGAGCAGACCCAGACTCCTGAAGGATGGACGTCTGCCTTGACCAGTTGGGTTAAAGAGAGAGAGAGAGAGTAAAGGAGGAGAAAAGAGAGAGCGATAGAGATATAGAGAGACTGGGGGGGGGGATGACACATGGAGTACGTTATGATGAATACATGGAGTGTAATCAGTCTGTGGTGGTCCTGGGTCAGGTGGGAGACTAAAAAGCCTTTTTGAACAGGAGGGTTTGGAGGTGTTTCTTAAAGCTCTCTACAGAGTCCATGGACCGTAGGTGTAGAGGCAGGTCATTCCATAGACGTGGTCCACAGCTTTAAAAGACCTGTCACCGCGTGTGCTAAAACAGGTGTGTGGAACCATCAGCAGGTGCTGTCCTGAAGACCTCAAGCTACGAGTCGAGCTGTAGGGCTGGATCAGGGAAGCAATGTATGCAGGGGCCTGGCCATGTAGGGCCCGGAAAGTTAGCACAAGAATTTTGAAATGAAGACGATATAGAACAGGAGCCAGTGGAGAGATTTAAGGATGGGAGTGATGTGGGTTCTCCTGTTTGTGCGGGTCAGGAGCCTGGCAGCAGAGTTCTGGACAAACTGTAGACGGGCCAGCTCCTTCTTGTTTAAGCATGTAAACAGGCTGTTGCAGTAGTCTAAGCGAGAAGATATGAAAGCGTGAACGATCATCTCGAGCTCATTTGTGGACACCATAGATCTGAGTTTGGAGATGTTGCGTAGGTGGAAGAAACAGTTTTTGACTAGGTGTTTGGAGTAGAATTCTAAAGACATGTCCTGGTCAAAGATGACACCCAGATTCCTCAGTTTTGTCTTTACCGAGGAACTCAGGTCTCCAAGGTGATGTTTGATCCCTGGGATTGCACTATCCGGGGCAATGATGAGGGTCTCAGTTTTGCTGGAGTTCAGCTGGAGGCTGTTCTCATTTTGCCACTGCTTCAGCTCTGACAAGCAGATGATTAAGGAACTCAGTTTGTGGGGCTCAGAGGAGTTAAAGGAGCAGTATATCTGGATGTCATCTGTGAATAGATGATAGGAGACATCACTATACTGTTGGATAATGTGGCCAAGTGGGAGGACATAGAGTAAGAATAGGACTGGTCCCAGGACAGAGCCTTGGGGCACACCACACAGTAGATCCGCTGAGTCAGATTGGAAGTTGTTTATTGACACAGTGAAGCTTCTGCCAGTCAGGTAAGAGGAGAACCAGTCTAGCACAGGACCTGACATCCCTACCAGGTCCCTCAGTCTCTCAATCATTATGGTATGGTCCACTGTGTCAAAGGCCGAGGACAGATCTAGCAGGACCAAGACCGTGGATTTCCCGGAGTCAGCCTCCATCAGGATGTCACTAGACACTTTTAATAGTGCGGTTTGTGTTGAGTGGCGTTGTCTAAACCCAGACTGAAAAGTGTCATAGATCTGGTGTGTCTCCAGAAAAGCTGTCAGTTGTTTAGACACTGCCTTCTCAAGGATTTTGGCCAATAGGGGGAGCTTTGAAATGGGCCTGGAGCTTTTGAAGTCTGTGGGGTCCAGTGTGGTTTTCTTTAGTTTAGGTTCTATGATGGCCTGTTTGAAGGAGCTGGGAAACAAACCAGTTGAGAGCGACAGGTTAAAAAACTTTGTGACCCATGGTCCAATAGTGTCAAAGACACCGACAAGGAGCTTATGGGGGAGGAGGTCTGCAGAGTTGGAGGAGGGTTTCGTTTTGGATAAAAGTGCTGAGATGTCCTCCAGTGTCACAGGGTCGAAAGAGGACCAGGTTTGCAGAGGGGGATCAGATAGGGTCAGACGGCCAGAGGGTGGTGGGATATTGTGTTTAATATCCCTGATCTTGTCTGTGAAGAAGTTTAGGAAGTCACTGCTGTCAGCTTTACAGAGCACAGGGGCAGCAGGGACAGCAGGGGACACAATGGACTGGACTGTGTCAAAGATTACTTTGGGGTTTTTCTTGTTTGTGGAAGTAGCTGGATCTTGCCTCCTTAATCATTTTAAGCAGATCAGAACCAGGTCTGAGGAGGTCTAGGGTCATCCCATAATAATGTTTCTTCTCAGTGTGGGTTCTTTGTAAATGTTCCGTTTGTCAGTGCATTCTAGTGTTGGACTTCATTATCTGTTCTCATTAACCCGTTTATTCCAGTGAAATATGTTGTTTTAGTCGAAATAATGACATGAACCGACGCCTTCAGCTGCATATACGCAGATGTGTTTTGGTAAAATAGAGAAGAATATCGTCTACATACAGTGATATTTGTTTGTTTGTTGTGAGTGTATGATGTCCAGAGGCCTGTTTCACGAAACTAGGATTCCGTCATCCAGGATGACTGACTAAGCCGCGCTCAACGAATCCAAAACATGGGAGTTCAGGCTTAATCGGTTTCACAAACACCAAGCCAGGATGAACGGACCCAGGTTCATCAGCAGGTGGAACTCATCCTGGATAAGTGCGTGCACCCGGCTTCTTCAATAGACCCCGACATCGATCACAGATTCACCGATTCACCATGGCAACTAGAGCAGCGGACTTTACCACGTCGGACGCAAAACTCCTCATTTTGGCTAACGAGGAAGTAAAGGAGTGAATGAAAAAGAAAGACAACAGCAGCACAGTGACAAAAACAACCAGAGACAGAAGTAAAGGACTGCAGAGCACCTGAATGAGGAAGTAGAGCACAAACACACACTGACTGTTCCACTGAAACCATCACAACTACAACCACAGAGTTAATGAACATCTGTGAAAACAGAGTTGTGAAATTGTAAGTTAAACTGACTGTAGATGTGAGTGAAACTGTGTAAATGTAACTGCATCAGACTGAAGAACTGAGAAATAGATGAACTCACTGACTTCAGTGAATTTACCTTTGGGATAAATAAACTTATCTTATCTTATCATGTTTTATCTGATCATGATTCATGACTTTGATATTGTTAATTAACCCATAAAGACCCAAACATCCATCACCAACCAAAACCATGTACTGATCTAAACTGTTTAATTCCTGTTGATCCACTAATCCTATTAATACATGTCAATAATTGGTGTAAAATGTAGTTCTTCATCTTCTCATGGTCATCAGATATGACCCATTTGGACGTTCAGACGCTCCGTAGTGAACGTGGAAACACCGTCATCTTCTACAACATTGATTTTCCAGTCAAACCCATGGAGTTGGATCAGTGCCAGTGGATGGACACACTGGGTTTATGTTCAGTTAATGACAGATTGGACTGAAAAAGACACTGTTTATTCAGTTTGATCTGTTTCTGACAGAAGAACCATCAACTGTAATCTGAGCTTTAATGAACATCTGCATGATCAGTCAATTCAATATAGGAAACTATCTGGTTTATAGCGATAAAATACAAAGTACAGAAGATAATATTATAACAAATGGAGATAAATCACTTCAGGTGGGTTAGATATAGAGAACATTCATTAGTGAGCTGACACTAAAGTAGTGCTGGACCTTTATGGGTTCATGAACACTGTTCATTGTTTGGTTTCATATTCTTCATCTGATCATTTCAGATGGTCCATGCTGACTGTCTCATCAGTGTTGTGTCTCACTGGTCTGGTTCTGGTTCTGGTTCGGTCCATGACTCCTGAGTCTATCGGACCTCTGGAATCTGTCAGCGCCGATCACAAGGTGAACCACACAGCCTCTGTTCAGAACCGCTGTGTACATCAGATCTGTGTCCAGGATGGAACTGGAGTTATGAGGGTGTGATGCTGGGGTTTTGTGTTGACAGGAGAATTGTCTGGTGTGTGTCTGGGACAGGGGGTCTACCTGGGGGACAGGGGGTCTACCTGGGGGACAGGGGGTCTACCTGGGGAACAGGGGGTCTGCCTGGGGACAGGGGGTCTACCTGAGGACAGGGGATCTACCTGGGGACAGGGGGTCTACCTGGGGGACAGGGGGTCTACCTGGGGACAGGGGGTCTACCTGGGGACAGGGGGTCTACCTGAGGACAGGGGGTCTACCTGGGGACAGGGGGTCTACCTGAGGACAGGGGGTCTACCTGGGGACAGGGGGTCTACCTGGGGACAGGGGGTCTGCCTCGGGGACAGGGGGTCTGCCTGGGGACAGGGGGTCTGCCTCGGGGACAGGGGGTCTGCCTCGGGGACAGGGGGTCTACCTACCATCCTTTTCTCCTGACCCCATACACAGACTCCCAGGAACCACAGCAGGCCTACAGTCATGTCCAGACCAGGACAAGGACCAGGATCCAAATGACCTTTGACCTCCTGAAGGAACGCTCTCACTGTCTTCACCACCTAAGGGTCAGCCCTTTGAGGTCATGTGACATCACTGTGGCCTGGACTGTCCTCCACAATGTGGCCTGAGGAAGGAGAGGGAGGGAGGGAGCCCCCCCTCAAAAAAGTGCATCACACAGACTGGGACAAACCTGCCATCTTCCCTGATGACCACAGTGGTCAGCTGGTCAGCTGGTCAGGGACCAATATGTGTTCAATTATTTTAGTTCACATGCATGATTTAAGGTAAATGTGTCCTGCAGGGGCAGAGGAATGTCTGTTTTTTTTTTTTTTTGTTATTCAATTTAAATTGATTTGGTCTGTTTTGATGTTTGTGTTACATACTGTGTGTATACTGTATTTATACTGTGTGTATACTGTATTTATACTGTGTGTATACTGTATTTATACTGTGTGTATACTGTATTTATACTGTGTGTATACTGTATTTATACTGTGTGTATACTGTATGTACACTGTACTGTGTTTACTGTGTGTACTGTGTTGCAGGGAGGATACTGCACCCATTCGTTTGTTTTGTTTCATTTGTTACGCATGGATTTGCCTTGCATTTCTTTCAGTGTACAGACGTGTATTTCTTTCAGTGTACAGACGTGTATTTCTTTCAGTGTACAGACATGTATTTTTTTCAGTGTGCAGACCTGTATTTCTTTCAGTGTGCAGACATGTATATTTCTTTCAGTGTACAGACATATGTATTTCTTTCAGTGTGCAGACATGTGGGCTGTATTCTACCTTTGAATGTGTATTTCTTCTTCTGTTCTCTCACATGCTTTGGTTCTGTTCTTTCTCTCTTGTATAGTCTCTGTGTGACTTCAGTTTTAAAGGAGCTGATGGTTTAATCGCTTTGATTGATCCTTATTCAATAAAGGAACATCATGTTACTCTGTGTATTTATATTTATATGACATATATAATCTGTGGGAAACTGTCAGTTATCTGAGTATAAATAATACACAGACTGAAAGGGTCAATGTAATCAGATTCCTTGGAATAACTATACAAAAGAAGTGAAGTTGTTGTATGTTGTAGTTCATGGAGGTGTGGGGGAATACTGACAGAACTAATACAAATCCAATCAGCATTATTCAGAAAAGGCCAATACCACTGATCAATACAGTGTCCTATAGGAACACACACAGCAGTTTAGGATCAAATTAAAAGTTTTAAAGTTCTGTCACTTTGTCCACTTTAAAACAAAACAATTCATGTTGAAAATTTTAAAAATCAGTTGCCTGTTCATATTCAGAGCTTGATTAAAATATGGGAAATTATTTCTAATTTCAGAGGAAGTCATGTGTTCAATAAACCTTCTGTCAGAACAAATATGATCACATTTAGTCTGTGTGTTGGAGGAAATGTTTGGAACCAGTTCAGTCCTGAGTTCACAGACTGTCCAACACTATTTATGTTTAAAACTAGGTTTAAATGTCATGAAAATATATGAAGAATGTGAATGTTCATTTTTCCACTCAAACTATTGAATTGTTTAGTTTTTTGTTGTTTCTATTGTTTCTAAGCTAAAGGCATTGGGATCTATTTTATTTCATTTGTTTGGTGATATGAACGGGGGGGGGGGTCAGCAGAATGATCTTAGGCTTCAGCCTATTCCTTTACAGACTCTGGAGTTTTTAAACATTGGATCTGCAGAAATGTCCAATGTTTGAAATGTCTGAATAAACACAATTAAACTGAACTGATCTAATGACTGCAAAATCATCTAAAATCATTTATGTAAAATTATTGAAATTAATAATCACAAATGTTTCTATACTGACAGTGGGTCTAGTTACTGTGATTCCATTGTTTCATGGGCAGTGGAAGAACTGTTGGTTTCCATTTGTGGAGACTGTTACTGAGATGAGGGATGAGATTAAATAAACCTGAACTTAGCCTGGTCTGGACCAGGCTAGCTCCACAGAATAAATCTCCATGGTAACTGATATCAAACATATCCTGCTTTCCCCTATCCTGCTTTTGTGAAACCGGATCATGGATAAGTTGAGCCAGGATAGACAACATATCCCGGCTTAATCCCTTATCCTAGTTTGGTGAAACAGGCCCCAGGTCCTCCAGAGACTGGTGGACAAATGAGGCCAAAGTCCATGGAATAAACAAACAAACAAACAAACAAACGAATGAACAAATGAATGAATGAATGACCCAACCAACCAACCACTGCAGCGTCACAGAAGGATGCAGTTAGACCACGTAGACCAGTGTTTACTTCACACAAACCACACCCTAAACACACACAAACCACACCCTAAACACACACAAACCACACCCTAAACACACACAAACCACACCCTAAACACACACAAACCACACCCTAAACACACCCTAAACACACACAAACCACACCCTAAACACACACAAACCACACCCTAAACACACACTAAACACACACAAACCACACCCTAAACACACACAAACCACACCCTAGACACACCCTAAACACACACAAACCACACCCTAAACACACACAAACCACACCCTAAACACACACAAACCACACCCTAACCACACCCTAAACACACACAAACCACACCCTAAACACACACAAACCACACCCTAAACACACACAAACCACACCCTAAACACACACTAAACACACACAAAACACACACAAACCACAAACTAAACACACACAAACCACACACTAAACACACTAAACACACACACTAAACACACACACTAAACACACACAAACCACAAACTAAACACACACAAACCACACACAAAACACACACAAACCACAAACTAAACACACACAAACCACACCCTAAACACACACAAACCACACCCTAAACACACACAAACCACACCCTAAACACACACAAACCACACCCTAAACACACACAAACCACACCCTAAACACACACAAACCACACCCTAAACACACCCTAAACACACACAAACCACACCCTAAACACACACAAACCACACCCTAAACACACACTAAACACACACAAACCACACCCTAAACACACACAAACCACACCCTAGACACACCCTAAACACACACAAACCACACCCTAAACACACACAAACCACACCCTAAACACACACAAACCACACCCTAACCACACCCTAAACACACACAAACCACACCCTAAACACACACAAACCACACCCTAAACACACACAAACCACACCCTAAACACACACTAAACACACACAAAACACACACAAACCACAAACTAAACACACACAAACCACACACTAAACACACTAAACACACACACTAAACACACACACTAAACACACACAAACCACAAACTAAACACACACAACCACACACAAAACACACACAAACCACAAACTAAACACACACAAACCACACCCTAAACACACACAAACCACACCCTAAACACACACAAACCACACCCTAAACACACACAAACCACACCCTAAACACACACAAACCACACCCTAAACACACCCTAAACACACACAAACCACACCCTAAACACACACAAACCACACCCTAAACACACCCTAAACACACACAAACCACACCCTAAACACACACTAAACACACACAAACCACACCCTAAACACACACAAACCACACCCTAAACACACACAAACCACACCCTAAACACACACAAACCACACCCTAAACACACACAAAACACACACAAACCACAAACTAAACACACACAAACCACACACTAAACACACTAAACACACACACTAAACACACACACTAAACACACACAAACCACAAACTAAACACACACAAACCACACACAAAACACACACAAACCACAAACTAAACACACACAAACCACACCCTAAACACACACAAACCACACCCTAAACACACACCCTAAACACACACTAAACACACACAAACCACACCCTAAACACACACAAACCACACCCTAAACACACACAAACCACACCCTAAACACACACAAACCACACCCTAAACACACACTAAACACACACAAAACACACACAAACCACAAACTAAACACACACAAACCACACACTAAACACACACAAACCACACACTAAACACACACAAACCACACACACTAAACACACTAAACACACACACTAAACACACACACTAAACACACACAAACCACACACTAAACACACACAAACCACACACAAAACACACACAAACCACACCCTAAACACACACAAACCACACACTAAACACACACAAACCACACACTAAACACACTAAAACACACACTAAACACACACAAACCACACACTAAACACACACAAACCACAAACTAAACACACACAAACCACACACTAAACACACACAAACCACACACTAAACATACACACTAAACACACACAAACCACACACAAACCACACACTAAACACACACAAACCACACACTAAACACACACAAACCACACACTAAACACACACACTAAACACACACTAAACACACACAAACCACACACTAAACACACACAAACCACACACTAAACACACACTAAACACACACAAACCACACACTAAACACACACAAACCACACACAACCACACACTAAACACACACTAAACACACACAAAACACACACTAAACACACACAAACCACACACTAAACACACACAAACCACACACTAAACACACACTAAACACACACAAACCACACACTAAACACACACAAACCACACACACAAACCACACACTAAACACACACAAACCACACACTAAACACACACAAACCACACACACAAACCACACACTAAACACACACAAACCACACACTAAACACACACAAACCACACACTAAACACACACTAAACACACACTAAACACACACAAACCACACACTAAACACACACAAACCACACACAAACCACACACTAAACACACACTAAACACACACAAACCACACACAAACCACACACTAAACACACACTAAACACACACAAACCACACACAAACCACACACAAACCACACACTAAACACACACAAACCACACACTAAACACACACACTAAACACACACAAACCACACACTAAACACACACTAAACACACACAAACCACACACTAAACACACACTAAACACACACAAACCACACACTAAACACACACAAACCACACACAAACCACACACTAAACACACACAAACCACACACAAAACACACACAAACCACACACTAAACACACACAAACCACACACTAAACACACACTAAACACACACACTAAACACACACTAAACACACACAAACCACACACAAAACACACACAAACCACACACTAAACACACACTAAACACACACAAACCACACACTAAACACACACAAACCACACACAAACCACACACTAAACACACACTAAACACACACAAACCACACACTAAACACACACTAAACACACACTAAACACACACTAAACACACACAAACCACACACAAACCACACACAAACCACACACAAACCACACACTAAACACACACAAACCACACACTAAACACACACACTAAACACACACAAACCACACACTAAACACACACTAAACACACACAAACCACAAACTAAACACACACAAACCACACACTAAACACACACTAAACACACACTAAACACACACAAACCACACACTAAACACACACTAACCACACACTAAACACACACTAAACACACACTAACCACACACAAACCACACACAAACCACACACAAACCACACACTAAACACACACTAAACACACACACTAAACACACACAAACCACACACAAACCACACACTAAACACACACTAAACACACACTAAACACACACAAACCACACCCTAAACACACACACTAAACACACACAAACCACACACTAAACACACACTAAACACACACAAACCACACACTAAACACACACTAAACACACACAAACCACACACTAAACACACACAAACCACACACTAAACACACACAAACCACACACAAAACACACACAAACCACACACTAAACACACACAAACCACACACTAAACACACACTAAACACACACACTAAACACACACTAAACACACACAAACCACACACTAAACACACACAAACCACACACTAAACACACACTAAACACACACAAACCACACACTAAACACACACAAACCACACACTAAACACACACTAAACACACACAAACCACACACTAAACACACACTAAACACACACTAACCACACACTAAACACACACTAAACACACACAAACCACACACAAACCACACACAAACCACACACTAAACACACACAAACCACACACTAAACACACACACTAAACACACACAAACCACACACTAAACACACACTAAACACACACAAACCACAAACTAAACACACACAAACCACACACTAAACACACACTAAACACACACTAAACACACACAAACCACACACAAACCACACACTAAACACACACTAACCACACACTAAACACACACTAACCACACACAAACCACACACAAACCACACACAAACCACACACTAAACACACACAAACCACACACTAAACACACACACTAAACACACACAAACCACACACTAAACACACACTAAACACACACAAACCACACACTAAACACACACTAAACACACACTAAACACACACAAACCACACCCTAAACACACACAAACCACACACTAAACACACACAAACCACACACTAAACACACACTAAACACACACAAACCACACACTAAACACACACAAACCACACACTAAACACACACTAAACACACACAAACCACACACTAAACACACACAAACCACACACAAACCACACACAAACCACACACAAACCACACACTAAACACACACAAACCACACACTAAACACACACACTAAACACACACTAAACACACACTAAACACACACAAACCACACACTAAACACACACTAAACACACACTAAACACACACAAACCACACACTAAACACACACAAACCACACACTAAACACACACTAAACACACACAAACCACACACTAAACACACACTAAACACACACAAACCACACACTAAACACACACTAAACACACACTAAACACACACAAACCACACACTAAACACACACTAAACACACACTAAACACACACTAAACACACACACTAAACACACACAAACCACACACTAAACACACACAAACCACACACTAAACACACACTAAACACACACTAAACACACACAAACCACACACTAAACACACACAAACCACACACTAAACACACACTAAACACACACAAACCACAGGGCAGTACAAGGATGCTGGACCCAGTCTGGACAGAACTGGGTCAGACCTGATGGAAGTGGCCCAGGTTTAACCCTGTTTGTGTTGGGTCTTGGTTTTTGGTGTTTCTCAGTCGACCTGCTTCTACTGAGCTGACCTTCACAGGATTTAAACTGTGTGAATATTCCTTCATTTCAGAGCGAGGACGTGTTGGTCATGTGACTCCATTGTGTTCACGTCTCCAAACACCAAAACCACATGGATCCAGAGTCCCAGCTGCAGGTCTGAGACGTCCAGACAACATCTGCCTGGTCAGACTGGAACCTCCCCCAGCTCCTCCCCCTCCTGACAACCAGGAGGGGGAGGGGGAGGGGGGGTGAGGTCTGCTCCTCACATCTGTCACATGACGATCCTTTACAGCGCCGGACAAAGCTCTGCTCTGATTGGACGCTTCAACCCCTTTACACAACTATTCCTGTTCACCTGCTGTGAGGTCTGAGGACCTGGTCTGGGGATCAGATGCAGATCCATCAGGTCCAGTCTGATAAATACCATCACCCTACCTCAGTGCAATAATCAGACCCATGCACCTTATTTTCTATTTTCACCTTGTATAGTCGTGCCAGTATATATATATATATATATATATATATATATATATATATATATATATATATATATATATATATATGTGTGTGTATATATATATATATATATATATATATATATATATATACACACACATACACACACTATACTATATTGCCTGTATATATCCTCGTATGTCGTACGTATTTCTTATCTGTAGTATAGTTAGCTTTCTGTATATTTTAGTAATAATTGGTAGTTTTTGTATATTTAATATTTAATCTCTGTAGGCTTTGAATATTATGTGATATTTTTATTCAGTCTTTTTGGACTTTAAGTCTTACACGGTGACCCTTCAGTATCTGGTCCATTTCAGACCCCTTTACTCCATCATACATTAACGTCTAAACCTGGTCCAGACTTGACCCTGGTCCAGACTCCAGACCTTGTTGTGGTGGTTCTCGTCCAGTGTTTGTCCACTCAGGCTTTAACTCAGATGCTTTTCTGCGTCTGTCTCTGATTGGAGGATGGTTGTGAACTGGCTGATGTTCAACCTGCTGTTCCTCTGACTCCGTTTCCATCCGTTTCTCCATATTTACCCAGTATTTATCGAAAATCTGGGTCTGTGATCCAATGACCAAAGGGTGGGAATCGCCATAGTAACAGTACAAATGTCTGGATCGGTCTGTGTTTAACTGTAGTAACAGACATTCTCAGACTTAAATGTGCAGCAGATACATTAAATATTCTTCTGATATTGACTAGTTGTTTATTATATTTCCTTATAAAGAACCTGAGGGTCAAAGAATGACGCGACCGATACAGTTTTTCTGCGATGTCGCACTTCATTAGAAAATGATTAACGTTTATATTGAATGTTTAATGCATAAATTAACTCCTGAATATAAAACTGTCAAAAACTGAGGTTATCTTCACTTACTTTTCCTCTAAATCTAAAGTATTTTCTGTTAATTTCATCCATCCGCTCTTGTAGCCGTTCTGATCCACTAGTCGGCGCTGGTTACTGCGGTCTTACATTTACATCGGGTCGGTATCAGTAGAACCGGGTTCTGGCGTCGGATACAGATTCATCGTCCGTAACTTTGACTCTGTCGTTGAGTTTTTGTCGCCATCGTTCTGACCTCGTGCTTCACTGATGATGCGTTTGTTTCGAGTTTGTCCAGATGGAGACAGACCTCCATGAACCCGAGGCTTTTGTTGATTTGGTTTCAGCCACCGGCCCCTCCCCCTCCCCTCCCCTCCCCCACCCCCTCCCCTCTCGACCCCTCATCATCAATCTTACGGAGCCCGACAACAAAAACAGGCCCCGGCCCTTTAAGTCATGCCTGTCGCCATGGTAACACATTCCCCATCATGCACCCCTCTGCAGGGTCAGACCCGGTGGGTTCCACGACCACAGACACCAGAGGTCCAGAACATCCAGAACCAAGACCACGACCCGGGTTCATCACATCAGATCATGGTGAAGATAAACTGAGATAAAAGAAGAAGAAGATGATGAAGAAATAGAAGAAGAAGAACATGATGAAGTAGAAGAAAAGAAGAAGCAATTGTATATATTTATCTGGATGAAGTTTCCTTTATACCTTCATGTATAAAATAATGAAACCACGTCTCAGTTCAACAGTGAAACCTGCTGCGTTCAGGTGTGCTGGGAATTTGGACAACTGTCCTGATATTAAAACTCCTCCTGAGGGAAAACACTGATGATACGACCGGACCTGAACGCATCACTGCATGTTCTATCTGTTGTCATCACTCACTCATGATTGGATTGTTCTTTTTTTCTGTTTTTATTTTTTGCAGAATTAACTGTGACACATTTTCTTGGTTCTTTTGGAAACGAATTCTTCCCCTGAATAAAAAGGGACAGTTCTTTGTGTTGATCTCATTCACATTTCCTTTTCCAGTTTGTGTTTCCTAAAGTGAACCTGGACCACAGACCCCGGATCCTCCTCATTCACAGACAGTAGAGTCTGATCTGGATCTGAGGTTCTGAGGTCTGGGATCCTGGTGGACCTGGGTTCAGTAGTTCAGTATCAGGTCCACTGACATACAGCAGATCCAGAACATTCTCCAGATGTTCCTCAGACCTGATCCGTCACCGAGTCCACCTGGTCCAGGACTCAGGTTCTGAACTCACCTGGTCTGTTATTTAGAACTGACCTCCGGTCAGTTTGACCTTCAAACACAAAGCGTCTTCCATCATGTTTCACCTCCATTCGTCCATAACATCGAACCTACAGGTCTAATCTGCAACCAATCAGCTTTCAGGACCAAGACCCTAAACCACACCCACCGCCGTTACGACTCCAGCTCCTTCATGAAATCACAGTTTAACGCCTTCAACAGGTTCAGGTAAGGCCTGACTCCGCCTCCTCAGAGGAAGACGACCAAACTGTTTAAACATACGCCCATGGGCCAAAACCAGGACGCCAAAGGGTCCAAAAAAATGACACTGGAAACATTAACAATTCTTTTAGTTCAGGTTCCACATTCAGACCAATATGATCTACGGTGGAGCAGAACCAGTCACATACTACCATAACAACAGAACTAATGACAAAACCATAAATAATGACAAAGACACATTTTCCACATTATTTTAGTGTAAAAAATGTCAAATTACATGAAAATTTGTACATTTTCAAAATATTTTTTCATACAAAATGTGAATAACCTGAACAAATATGAACAATATCTAAATGTCTTCATATAAATCAGTGTAATTGGACCAATATTCAGTCTGTTATTAAATGTTTTGTGTATGTGTAGATCCACTGTGATCTGTATGTTAGAATGAACATGTATAAGTGATAAACTGAAGCTGAACAATGATAAAATTTGCACTCATTTTTCTAAAGAAAATTCAGGTTCTTCATATTACTCACATTTTCACATTTTGTAATTTTACTTTTTTTTTTTTTACAGTACAAGAAATAAATTTGGAGTCGTCATTATATCTGAGTGCCTTGAAAACCGCTACATAAATCCAATCCATTCTTTTTTTTTTTTTTTTTTTTTTTACTGGTTCCATTTGAGATCATATTGGTCTGAATGTGGAACTCAAAAATGTAATTGATGCCCTGATCTAAACCCAAAACTAACAGATCCAACCCATCTCTGTTCCTGTTATTTCCGTCTTCATGAAAAAAACAAAACAAAAAAAAAAAACAGCTGCTTAACGTACGACTGTAAACACATAAATAAGCCCCGCCCCCTTCCCCACAGACACAGTCTGAGATGATTAACACTGATCAATACGTATTGATAGACTGAAATGAAACAGTCTGTCATGATCAACGGTCGACGGTGGGTTTAGAGGACGTACGTTCACCGAGTTTCATCTCAAAGGAAACACGAAAACAAACAAAAAAACAACCTCGAAGTGATGACGACGAGCAAAGAAAGCAGGGTTGAATGAATTAATGATAGAAATGTTTGATGGTAAATGATGGCTGTCATCAGATATGATGAAACTTTTATGCTAAATTTTAGGGGTGTACTGACAATACAAATCACAATACTAGGGTCACAATACGATATACCACAATATATCATGCAACTGTTAAAAATGCGATTTTTTTTTTTTTTTTTAAAGATTATTTCCTGGAAGAATGGAATTACACCAGATATCTGCACAAATACTAAACATATTTTTATTTGATCACAACAGGATCTAATGTTATATCACAAAATGTTTCTAATTCTGCAAAGGAACGAGCATCTGCCTCAGACAGTAAAAAGTGCTTTTAGGATGATTCAAATAACCATTATTTAATAAAACAGTGTTAAATAATATTCATTCATTTTCTGAACCCGCTTCATCCTCTCCAGGGTCACGGGGGTCTCTTGGAGCCTATCCCAGCTACATAGGGGCGAAGGCGGGGTTCACCCTGGACGAGTCTCCAGTTCATATCAGGGCTGAACATACAGAGACAAACAATCACTGTCACATTCACACCTATGGACGATTTAGATTAACCAATTAACCTATCAGTGCATGTGTTTGGATGGTGGGAGGAGCCAGAGTACCAGAGAGAACCCACGCAGACACGGGGAGAACATGCAAACTCCCCGTCAACTGGTGTTGGAATCGAACCCAGGACCTTCTGTCTGTGAGGCACCAGTGCTAACCACTGCACCACCGTGTCGCCCGTGTTAAATAATAATAAATAAAATATAAACAATAAAGGAAACCACAAAACAAAAGTGAACCTCTGCTATACCTGCATTTGAATAAATACCTAAAACTACTGATACAGTACTTTTTAATATTGATACAGTATCAAGAAATGAAATATCACAATATACTGCAGAACCAATATTTTCTAACACCCCTACTAAATTTATAATAGTAATAATAATAATAATAATAATAGTCTAAATGATGTGACTGTTAAAGAAATGTTGATATGAATAAAGACTAGATTTACACATAGTGACAGATTTCTTTCACAAATATAAAATAGATGATGGAAATATGAAATAAATTTAAAAACCTTGTACTGAATCATTTCAGACCTAGTGTTTTGACCCCACTGAGCCTGTTTACATAACCATAAAACTCTGATTACTGGGAGGAATTAGAAGAATCAGATCTAATTTCTTTACATATGATAATCGTACAGCCTGGTTTAGACGCTTCAGTCCATTATCGGATTAATTTGGGAGTTCGTATGTACGTAGTGATGGTAGAATCAAACTTCCTGTTATCGTCCGCTTACCTTTGACTATGTAACCTCTGTTTTCTAGTATTTTAATTATGCGTACACATGCGCAAATGTAAAAGAACTAAATAAATCAGATTAAACTGGGTCAGGTCAGCTGTGCAGAAGAGCCATCAAGAGCATCATAGAGGCTGCGGAAAAAGCCTCAAGGTGGCTATGGATCCGGAGGGGAGATCCGTGGACTAGTGGGCCACTTGGACACAAGCCGGGGGCTGATCACCCCCGGCTGGGTCGCCCGAGCGAGGGTGTTTGATGATCAAAGACCCGAAACACCCTATGACCTCGGGTTCATCACCGATGATGTGTCCAAGTAGCACCTAGCGGTGTATTTAAGAACAAACCGTGAACAAGCAGGACGGCAGCGGAGTGTTGGGGAAACAGTATCGAGGTTTGTGAGCGGGGTATTATCATCCGACCCCCCACCCCACCCCCCCATCGCAAATTTGTTTTCGGGGGCAGCAGGTAGTTAATGATAAGGTGAGGAGAGCTCACTTTCACTTTCATTTTCACTCAGATTTATGTACAGAGCTAGAACCCACCACGTCCTCCACACACAGTTGTGTTCCGTTCCTTTCCTTCGTTCCACACGTATGACAGAGTCTGTGTCGGGCTTATGAAGTGGTTGCTTTTACAGATCCCTGATCCGGCTAAAATGATGATATCAAATGATTTTAAATATTAAAAATCGGACCAATGGCCCTGTATCTTAGCAGCCAAATGAAAAGCTTTGGGAAATGTATCCAGATCCATTTATTCTCCCCCAGTTCTGTGTATTTATTCTATTACAGAAATAGTCCATGTTTTGCTCATATTCAATCAGATCTGTACAAAATTCCAATTCCAACTTGATATCATTGATACTGATTTATTGGATCAATCCACTTCCTATCTCTTATAATGGGAAAATTTGTCAAAGTGGCACCAAATCCAGAATCAGATCCAGATCCAAATAATTTCAGTCCCTTGTGTTGCCATCATCATACAGAAGTTGTAGACCAAGTTTGAAGTCAATCAGAACTGGAGTTTGGGAGAAGAAGACGATTGAAATTTTTGTGACAGACAATGCCGATGGACGCCGCATGACGACAGTAGCTTACGGCCTGTCAGCTGTAAGCTACTGGCCATAATAATCGGCCATAATAAAAAGCTGGTGGACGTTTGGGTGTTTAAGGGTTAAAGGAGGACGTTTGGGTGTTTAAGGGTTAAAGGAGGACGTTTGGGTGTTTAAGGGTTAAAGGAGGACGTTTGGGTGTTTAAGGGTTAAAGGTGGACGTTTGGGTGTTTAAGGGTTAAAGGAGGACGTTTGGGTGTTTAAGGGTTAAAGGAGGACGTTTGGGTGTTTAAGGGTTAAAGGAGGACGTTTGGGTGTTTAAGGGTTAAAGGTGGACGTTTGGGTGTTTAAGGGTTAAAGGAGGACGTTTGGGTGTTTAAGGGTTAAAGGTGGACGTTTGGGTGTTTAAGGGTTAAAGGTGGACGTTTGGGTGTTTAAGGGTTAAAGGAGGACGTTTGGGTGTTTAAGGGTTAAAGGAGGACGTTTGGGTGTTTAAGGGTTAAAGGAGGACGTTTGGGTGTTTAAGGGTTAAAGGAGGACGTTTGGGTGTTTAAGGGTTAAAGGAGGACGTTTGGGTGTTTAAGGGTTAAAGGAGGACATTTGGGTGTTTAAGGGTTAAAGGAGGACGTTTGGGTGTTTAAGGGTTAAAGGTGGACGTTTGGGTGTTTAAGGGTTAAAGGAGGACGTTTGGGTGTTTAAGGGTTAAAGGAGGACGTTTGGGTGTTTAAGGGTTAAAGGAGGACGTTTGGGTGTTTAAGGGTTAAAGGAGGACGTTTGGGTGTTTAAGGGTTAAAGGTGGACGTTTGGGTGTTTAAGGGTTAAAGGAGGACGTTTGGGTGTTTAAGGGTTAAAGGTGGACGTTTGGGTGTTTAAGGGTTAAAGGTGGACGTTTGGGTGTTTAAGGGTTAAAGGAGGACGTTTGGGTGTTTAAGGGTTAAAGGAGGACGTTTGGGTGTTTAAGGGTTAAAGGAGGACGTTTGGGTGTTTAAGGGTTAAAGGAGGACGTTTGGGTGTTTAAGGGTTAAAGGAGGACGTTTGGGTGTTTAAGGGTTAAAGGAGGACATTTGGGTGTTTAAGGGTTAAAGGAGGACGTTTGGGTGTTTAAGGGTTAAAGGTGGACGTTTGGGTGTTTAAGGGTTAAAGGAGGACGTTTGGGTGTTTAAGGGTTAAAGGTGGACGTTTGGGTGTTTAAGGGTTAAAGGTGGACGTTTGGGTGTTTAAGGGTTAAAGGAGGACGTTTGGGTGTTTAAGGGTTAAAGGTGGACGTTTGGGTGTTTAAGGGTTAAAGGAGGACGTTTGGGTGTTTAAGGGTTAAAGGAGGACGTTTGGGTGTTTAAGGGTTAAAGGAGGACGTTTGGGTGTTTAAGGGTTAAAGGTGGACGTTTGGGTGTTTAAGGGTTAAACCCAGAAGAAAATTTGGAGTTGTCATTATCTACAGGTTATTATTTCTCTCCAGATCCCACTGGTCTGTGTGTGGAACCTGAACTGAAAGGAGTTGGACACCTTTGATGGTGAATATCTTCAGTATCAGTTTTGCAGATCCATCCTGTGGGCCGGATCAGACCCTGTGGTGGTCTGGTTTGGACCCACGGGCTGTATGTTGGACACCCCTGATCTGGACTGATCCCATCATATGGACCTAAGCTACACACACACACACACACACACACACACACTTCTGCACAGGTGAAGACCAGCTCTGGTTACCGCGGAGACGAGTCTGAGACACAACCTCACATCACCATGACAACAGTCAGAGGTGTTTCCATGGAGACCAACCTGCATCCACAACAGGAAACAGCTGAGTGTCAAACATCTGGAGTCTGTTGTGTGTGTGTGTGTGTGTGTTTACTGTGATTAAAGCCGGTGTTTTCCTCCAAACAGAAGGTCTGACAAACACAAATAAACCTGAGGTCATTCATCTGATGACATCCACATCACAGACGAACCGTCCAGGAAGTGACCGGTTTTAGTTCCATCATATAAACACTGAATCCACCAAAACAACTAAGACATGTTTTTACATCATGAACCGGATCAAACCTGAACCAGGACCAGCTCTGAGCTTCAACACTGAACACACATGAAGATCCAAGACCACATGTTTGGACCACACACATGTGGACCTCCATGTGTGTATGTGTGTGTTCATGTGTGTATGTGTGTCCATGTGTGTATGTGTGTGTTCATGTGTGTATGTGTGTGTGTGTGTATGTGTGTGTGTGTGTATGTGTGTGTTCATGTGTGTATGTGTGTGTGTGTGTTCATGTGTGTATGTGTGTGTATGTGTGTACGTGTGTATGTGTGTATGTGTGTACGTGTGTATGTGTGTGTGTGTATGTGTGTACGTGTGTATGTGTACGTGTGTATGTGTGTGTGTGTACGTGTGTATGTGTGTGTGTGTACGTGTGTATGTGTGTGTGTGTATGTGTGTACGTGTGTGTCAGTCCAGGTCTGTGTGTTGCCTTCACTTCATGTCTGTAGTATTTTTCCGGTTTGCACACGCACGCGCCTCCTCTCCACTACTCTACCACATGACTGAGCCTCTCATTCATCCACCCGCCGTGGGTCGTAGTAAAAAGCGCGCGGCCGGGGTGCAGATGCGCGCACACGGCGACACACACACACACACACACACACACACACACACACACACACACATCAAGACAAAAAGCTGAAAACGCACCGGGTTTGATCCGCGGAGCCGTGATCGATCCCCGGTCCGGCGCGTGCCGGAGCAGACAATGGAGGCAGCCGCAGACACGCGCACGCGCACCCGCGGCTGCAGCCAAGCCCCCAGAACGCATCCGAACGACAAACGGACCGAACGCGAACGCACCGCTGCAAAAACAGCCGCACCGAGGCGTGTTCCGGTGCACCGACCGCCGGGGCCGCGGACGTGCGCGCGTGCGCCCCCCCCGGTACCGGAGACCCGCATCCGGTTTAGGAGCGAAATGAGGACAGCGACGGGTCCTCAGATCACCCCTAGAACCGGAGCCGCGCACCGGCCCCGCGCGTCACAGCCCGAACCTGAACCCGGTCCTCAAACCCACCCCGGTGCCAACCCGTGCCGTGCCGTGCCGGTCCTCTTACCTGCACACACAGTTCCCAGTATCAGTGCGTAAATGACCCCGGAGAGCCGCATGTTCCCGCGGGTCGGAGGCGGGGGGGGTCCGGCCGGGCCCCGGGTCCTCCAGCATCTAACGCACCGCTCCCACCACGGCGACCACCCGCAGCCTGGCCCGGTCCGGATCCGGCTCCGGGACGGGGTCTAGTCCGGGGGCTTTGTGCCCTCTGTGCTGCGTTTAAGTGTCCGTGTGTGTGCGGAATACTCCAGCCTCCTGCTCCTTCCTCCTGCTCCTGAACGCACCACACCGCACGGCTCTACGGACAAGTTTGCAGCGGATCCGGAGCCATGCGGGGCGGACACAGGCGGCTCGGCTCGGCTCGGCTCGGTTCGGGGGTCTCCGCAGTCCCACCCCGGTGCTCGGTCCCAGCGCAGCCGGAATCAGAGGCCCAGATGCGGCTGCAGCAGTCGGACGGCCCGCTCCGGTCCCGGTTCTCCTCCCTCCGCGTCCTTTCTCTGCTGCTCTCTCCTCCGTCTTGTCCTCCTCTCCTCTCCGGTCGGGGCTGCCGGGGACAGACTCACCGGAGACCGGAGTCAAGTCACACGCAACACCCACCGCTTCCGGTTTCACAGTAAAAGCCCAGTCCGGGTCTGAAGACCAGGTCCAGGACCAGGTCTACAGAACTGGACCTCATTGGTTCAGATGGTTCAGCTGCATGATGCACAATAAAGATCCTGAATACAACACTTCTGTGTCTTTCATCCAGTGTCTTCAGATGATCGTAAAAGTATAACTCTACAAACTCGGTGGTTTTTCTCTGTGCTTATTTTGTTCCTAATCATTCTCAAGTTATGAAAAGTGAACCAGATTTCAGTCTCTTAAAGCCAATATTTGTTGTAAATGGCATGTGTATCTTTTATTTAGACAACATCTACCTACAATTATGGAATTATGGGATGAAATCAACATGCAGAGGTAAGAAAAGATGAAACAGGGCGCGAATAAAAGTGTTTCTCAACTGTTGAACTCTGTCACCAAGAATCTTTTTAAATACTGTAATTTCCATTTATCTTCTTAAACCGGTCCATTTACCCTGAAAACCAATGCATTTCCATTTATTCATCCTTTATTTATTCATTCATTCATCTGGATTGATTTGGGTGATCATTTTGAGCTTATGCAGGAAAAAAAAAACTGACGATACATACTGAATGTACAGTATTTACAAGTGAGAATAGGTACTTAACATATACATATGCTTTTACACACACACACACATACACACACACAAACATATACCCTAGCCCAGGGGTCGGCAACCCTGGTCCTACAGAGCCACTATCCTGCATGTTTTAGACGTTTCCTTCTTCCAACACACCTGATGGTCATTACCGGGCTTCTGCAGAGCGTGATGATAGGCTTATCGTTTGAATCTGGTGTGTTGGAAGAGGGATACATCTAAAACATGCAAGATAGTGGCTCTGTAGGACCAGCGTTGCCGACCCCTGCCCTAGCCTGATAAGAAGTCCAATTTATTTACACCCTCGTCCATAGTTGTATCTTGCTTTGCATAAATGAGTTCAGCTGCTTCCTATCATACATTTAATTAATATAGTACATGTCAGCTATAATTGAGCAAAACTAATATCATTCATTATTTTTTTTCTTCCATTAAATCTGGTTTCAATTTGAGATTATGCCTCGTGCTTTTATTTTGAAGTAGCAGACCGGATGTGGTTTCCCGCTTCCTGTTGGACTTGACGCTGTTTGTTGCAGGAGAAGCTGAACTGAGTCCAAAATGGCTCCGAAAAAGAGAGAGAGAGAGAGAGAGAGAGAGAGAAAGAGAGAGAGAGAGAACCCGGATGTTTCCATACAAAAGGAGGAATGTGAGGAACCTCGGCATCGAACCTGCCAATTAGACCACATTAATCTGGTCAACAGCAGACACAGAGGCATGATGGGTAATCGACACCTTCACATGTGGCGAGAGGATGCTGGGAAATGAAATGTGCACACGGTGAAGCACATTTCACACAAAATGATGATTTATTTCAGCTGATAAGAAGAATATCAGGTGTTTCACATTATTTTGTGTATTTAAGCTCAATTATAAAAACAGCAGCAATAAAACAGTGAAAAAATACTCCTGTGGTTAAAAATATGAGTTAACATTTGAATAATGTTATAAATATGACAATAGTCGCTTTTCCATTGACCCTCAAACTGCACAAATATAACTTATACATAAAAATTTACCAAATAGAAAAATGACAATTTCACCAAAACTCTTGTTTTTCAATTAAAAGTGGTGTTTTTTCATGTGTAGGGCAATTAGTATATAACACAAAACTGCAATGGACAGACCTTTTTCTGCAACTAGAGTCACATGAATAAAACAAAAACAAAAAAAAGGATGTTGATGAACATTAAAACAAGAGAAGAAGAAGAGTTTTAATAGAAACATGTGTGTGTATGTGTGGACACACCAGAAAACCCAAACATTTTAGAATTTAGTGGGAGATAGAGGGGTAATATATAATAATAATGAATACATCTGTAAATCAACATCATATTTACGTTCATTGTCATGTTTTTGGAATGACGTCTCATGTCATCTTGCGATAACTGATTTAAAAAAATCATCACATTTGTGATTTAATGGAAAAACCGACTTTACCCACTTCTGTTTCTTTGACATTTAGTAAATATGGGTAAAGTTTTGTGCAGAAGTCCAAAGGAAAAGCCACTAATGATAGACATGCACATCCAGATACATGAGGAGTTTGTGTTTGAAGTTTAATTATTACATTTCTATCTGGTTTTCGGATCAGTAAAACCCAGTTGTGTATATTTTTTCCTCTTCGTAATGTGGTGTTTCTCAGGTCATTGTGGGCATGGACGTCGCCGTCGGCCATGTTGGACTGAGGATGTCAAGAATCACACGGTCAGAAAAAGTCCACAAACTCCTGCAGGTTCAAGTGGACAAACTGAACACAAAGACTCACCGTAAAAAAACACTCAAGAACAGGCAATAAAATGACATGAACATAAAAATACTCCACAAGAGGGCAGCACTGAAAATGAAGCCCTGCAGTTCCTCTGATGTCCACTAGAGGCTCCGGTCCCCATAGACTCCCATGTTAAAATGTGCAACTTTACAACAGGAATAAACATTACAATCTGATACAAATACATTTAATGTTCATGACAGAGTGTACGAAATTAATTTGTCTGAAACTCACCTAGTGTACATTATGGGCGTGGTCACTTTGATTGACAGCTGACACTTTCACAGCATCTCTGTATTGAATAAAACATTTTTTTTCCTGACAAACATCTCATGTGTAGTTGTGTTTAATAAATGACCCTAAAAACACAACAGAGGATCAGGTACAGAATCCGACCTGTTACATTAGCTAATGTTAGCATTAAATTATAGCATTACTGGCTCCATCACCTAGCGCTAAATGAGAAATCAGAATCCACAACCAGAAAATGAAAAAAATGACTTGTTATTTCATTATTCATGTACAAATCAGAAATCAAAAAACAAGTTGTTTTTCATTCTTTCGATTGCACACACAAATTAAACATTGGAAATAAGCAAATGAAACATTTTCAACACAACTGGACATAAATGATGACCCATAAAAACAAGGAACCCACCTGAAGAAGAAGAAAGAGGAAGTAGAAGTGCAAATGGCCTCTGATCCACAGCAGGTGGTTCATTAATGTATAATCTCCAAATAAAGGTTTTATTTATACGTTTCTTTGTCTTTTGTCTTTAACATTATATTTTTCTGGTTTTGACTTTTATCAGTTCAACAAACATCAGATTTTTTCAACTTTCACCAAAAACCATCTTTTAAAGACATGATTTGACATTTACTGTGATCATTCAGACACATTTTTCTGCTGTAAATCATGTGGTTTTGGTTTGAACTGAACCAAACGGTGGAGCATTTTTAATGTTATCCACAGTATTTGAACCTTATTACTTGTCTACTGATGCGTGAAGACGTAGAACTTCCTATCGATGTTGGAGAAGTTGTTTCAAGGTCCGTGAAGTCGACGTTATATAAAGTATTATTGCATCTGAGACGTGGAATCGCAGCTCAGTGCTGCGTTAGCGAAGTTACATCAGCTGCAGCCGTGAGCAGAAACAGGGAAATCAGAGCGAGCTGATAACTAATGCATGGATTCTCCTTAAAAAAACACACCAACAGACGCACACAGTCGCCTGAGGACGGAACATTCACACCGTTTGTTTCCGTGTCTTTGCCCGAGGACGTGGAAGGCGAACGCCGTCTCCCGCCCACTCGTATTCGACTGCACACCCAGACAGGAAGCACCAGGTGATGGAGCAGCTTCTCTTCATAGAACGTCAGGATGTGATGGAACGCTTTGGGAACTACTTTCAGGGAGGATGAATTCTGTTTTTTTACTGTCACAGGTTCACGTCATGACAGGTTTGAACAGATCGTGACACATTCATAGGTAATTCATATGAAGGCCTCGATGTATTGGACATGGATCGGTTCAGTTACTAATAAATAAGTATTATTGGACTTAACCCACTACGTTTTAACACTAATATGTGTCCTTTAAACTTGTTTACTTCGCATCATTGTGCGACTGATTTGAACCCTTTTAGGACAATTGTGTCTCCGATGCCACAACTTTGTTCACACGAGTCGCTTTTCCATTGGACATATACGACAAACTTTACCCATATTTACTAAATGTTGAAAAACAAGAAGTGCGTAACGTCGGTTTTTCCATCAAATCACAAATGTGATGATTTGTTTATTTATTATCACAAGATGTCAGTAGAAGTCATTCCATAAACATGAACATAAATCTGTGTTGTTTTGAATCTAGAATGCTTGTTGCTCCTCTATCTCCTACTAAATTCTAAAATAATTGGGTTTCCTCGTGTCCACATGTTCCTTTTAAAACTCTTCTTCTTTTTTTGTTGTAACATCTGTTGTTTTTTGTTCACATGACTCTAGTTGCACAAAAAGGTCTTTCCATTGCAGTTTTGCACGATATACTAATTTCGCTACACCTGAAACACCACCTCTTTGGAGAACAAAAACTTTTCATCGAAAAACAAGAGTTTTGGAGGAATTGTCATTTTTCCATGAGGCTAATTTCAGACTGATCTCATGAAATTGCGTTGTAAGTCACGTTAGTTCTTATGGCATTTGGCGAGTTATACGCACACATTTTCATCCTTTCGCTTGTTATTCAACGCCATTTGATCGTGTGTCAGTGGACGCCGAGATCTCTGGTTTACGTATCCATAACCGCTAACCCGAAACCTAACCATTAATTGCATAGTATTTTACGCTGCCTGAACATACACGCAGGAAGCTTCTAATGTGTACAGATTACACACCAGTTAAAAGTGGTGTGCTATCCTTATGCAATTCATGAAATCACGTTGCAAATTTTTATGCCCAAGTTATATTCGCGCAATTTGAGGGTCAGTGGAAAAGAGACTAATGTCATTCAAATGTCTGAAACTCCTGAACTGTTTACGCTGTTTAGAAAATCCAAACATCATCTTTTAGCTGAGATTGGATTCTTTCTATTGGTCTAGAACACAGGTGTCAAACACACGTCCCAGGGGCCAAATCCGGCCCACCAAAGGGTCCAATCTGGCCCGTAGGATGAATTTGTGAAAAGCAAAAATTACACTGAAGATATTAACAATCAATGGTGTCAAAATCATTTTAGGTCAGTTCCATCTAAAGTGGGTCAGACCAGTAAAATACTATCATAATAAACGATAAATAATAAAACCCCAAAATTTCTCTCTTTGTTTTAGTGCAAAAAAAGTACAATTACAGAAAAATGTTTACATTTACAGACTAGCCTTTTACAAAAAATGTGAAAAACCTGAACAAATATGAACAACCTGAAATGTCTTAAGAGAATTAAGAGTAATTTTACCAATATTCTGTCTGTTATTAAATGTTTTGTGTGTTTGTAGATCCACTGGGATCTGTACGTTACATGTACATGTGAAAATGAGAAGCTGAGGCCAAATAATGGCATAAATTATTAAATTGCACTTATTTTCTTAATAAATTTCACTTTGGTCATGATTGTTCATGTTTTTCCACATTTTTTTTAAAGGATAGTTTGTAGATGTAAAAATTTTGATAATATAATTTTACTTTGTCACTCCAAAACAGAGAAATTAGACATACAAATTTTGGAATTGATATTATTTATGTATTATTTTGTTATTATTCTAATGATCCGGCCCACTGCAGGTCCTATTGGGCTGCATGTGGCCCCTGAACTAACATGAGTTTGACAGCCCTGGTCTAGAACACATAAGGGTAGAGGTCTGCATCAGCTGAGAGGGAGGGGTGGAAGTGGGCGGAGCAGAGAGCAGCAGAGTGCAGTCGGTGAGAGAGAGTTAGAAGGTTTTTATTACTTTTAGCAAGGTTTTAGGAGTGTTTTAAGGTGAATTCTTGTAAATAATTGTATATAATAATTGTGGTGCTGTTTTGGAATGTTCTACTGGTGTGTTTTTCCATGTTTTTGCCAAGTTTAGCTGTTCCTTTTCCCCATCTTTTTTTTTTTTTTTTTCCACTGTTTTTATTTGTATTTCTAATAATGGATGTAGATGTAGATATGGATCTGATTCTGGTCCTGGATGTAAATCTGGACCTGGATTTGATCCTGGATCTAGATCTGGTCCTGTATCTTGACCTGGATTTGGATCTGGACCTGGTCCTAGATCTGGATCTAGTTAGTAAATCTAAACATTTTCATGTAATTTTACTTTTTACACTAAAACAAAGAGAAAAGTTTGTAGTTGTCATTATTTATAGGTTATTATGATAGTATTTTACTAGTCAGTCAATCAATAAATCAAATTTTATTTCTATAGTTTCTAAGTGAGGAGGAGTATTTTAAAGTCTATCCTAGCTTTTACAGGAGCCAGTGCAGAGAAGCCAACACAGGACAAATATGGTCTGATCCTGGTTCTGGTCAGTACCTGGGCACCAGCATTCTGGATGAACTGAAGGGTCTCTAAGGACTTTTTGAGACAGTCTGAGAGAAGTGAGTTACAGTAATTTAGTCTGGATGGAATAAAAGCATGGATTAATTTTTCAGCATCATTCTGTGCTTTTTTTTTTTTAAATACCTGATTTGATCAATATTTTGCAGATGGAAAAGGCACTCCTAGAAGTCTGTTCATGTGTGGGTTCAATGATAAATCCTGATCTAAAATAAGGCCTGGATTCCTCATGGTGGTTTTGGGCTCCAGGGTAACGCCATCCTTGGTGACTACTTCGGTAACATTTTTTGACTTCAGTTTAGTCTGAGTTTCACAGCAGAAGTCGTTGTCCATCCAGTCTTTCATCTCTTTAATGCACTGCTGTAGTTTAGTTGCTGGTTGGCTTCATCAGGTTTAATGGATGAATATAATTGGGTATCATCAGCAAAACAGTGAAAGTTGATGGAATGTTTTCTTATTAAGGTACCTAAAGGAAGCATGTATAAGACAAATAGTACTGGTCCAAGAACCGAGCCTTGAGGAACTCCATGACTAACTGTAGTGCACTGAGAGGATTCATTATTAACGGCAACAAACTGAAAACGATCTGTTAGATCAGATTTGAACCACATTAATGCGATCCTTTGATACCAACTGATTGTTCCAGTCGTTGTCGAAGGATGTGGTGGTCGACACTAAGGTCTAATAAAACCAGTACAGAACCCAGACCCTTATCTGAAGCAGTTTGAAGGTCAGTGGGAACTGGGTGCTGTTTCTGATCTATGATGTTCCCTTAAACCTGACTGGAAGTTCTCTACCAGACTGTTGGACTGAAGGTAGGAGCAGAACTGAACGGTCTTGAGCTCATATGGGTCTGAATGTGGAACCTGAACTGAACTGATTTTGACAGTATAGGGTCTGTTTATATCTGTAGGGTCATTTCTGCATTTTGGGCTGAACTGGACCCTGTGGTGGGCCGGTTTTGGCCCAGGGGCCATATGTTTGACACCCCTGGTGTAGAGCATCCCATTGGACATGAATGGTGCATTTTTCAGTTTTCTTAATAACCTGAATAATAAACATATCTGCTTATGCATGTGCATACTGATGTGGACTGACCTCGAAATCCTCTGATGAAAAAGGAGCCAAAACTGACCTAGAAGAGTTTGGACTCAGATCTGCAGTCGACAAATAGAACCAGGACCAGCGTTTTATTTAGGTTTTAATGATGTGCACGAGTCGTCACGGTAACAGATGTGGCTTGGTGTGTGAATCCTACAGACCAGATCCAGATCCACATCACCTGATCTCCTGCCTTGACCTGATTTTCTGCTGCGTATGTAAATGTGGCGGCAGACGGCGGAGGCTGATGAGGCTGCATGTGGCGGCGGCGAGCGGCGTCCTGCTGCGAACACAAACACAGATGCAATATTAAAGAGATGAACGAAGCAGCAGCACGACGGCGATGGAAAGACGCAGATACCGAGTATGAAAACACACACACACACACACACACACACACACACACACACACACACACACACACATATACAGTACATACACACTCATAGATCAGTCTAATTCAGTCCCTGAAGGTTGAGTCTATATATGAACCATATTTAACATCAGAGTTTAGAAACATGACGTGACAACACACAGACAACAAACGTATAAAGCATGTGATGAAGAAAAAAGACAGAAGAAGAAAACAGAAGTAAAAACTTTTCTGATTCATTAGCAGAATCAGTTTTTCTGTGCAGAAATAGACTGTGATCTATCTATCTATCTATCTATCTATCTATCTATCTATCTATCTATCTATCTATCTATCTATCTATCTATCTATCTATCCATCCATCCATCCATCCATCCATCCATCCATCCATCCATCCATCCATCCATCCATCCAGAATAACTTGGGTCAGTGGTTCTCAAACCTTCTCGACCTCTTGAACCAGAACAAAATTCTAACCAAACTTTTATCAAAAGACATATTAATATTAGAACTGTTCTTTTTGCTTTTCTTTGAGGTCTTTATTGATGGACAGGATGTTTAAAGGTATTGTTCTCCTTTATTTTTCATTCCATAAATGTTACCACAGATACCTCTACTCATCTAATGTTCAGAGGCGTCGGTGTTGATGCGTTCGAGGTAAATCCGTTGTTTTTTTGACCAGTGTTCCATGATAAAGTGCTTCACGTTGAGGTTCTAAAGGCTCTGATCTGCATCCTCATCAGTCTGAGTCCTGCTGCGACTCGGCTGATTACATTAGAATATTTAACTCTGATTTAGAAACACTCGACGCTGAGAGGTTGAAGAGTCAGAGCTCACAACAACACAGCGACAGAAGCGAACGTTACCTTCACAATAATCCGCTCAAGTGCAGATCTGAGCTGAACCGAGGCCGAGCATCAGCAGGATTTACTCACAATGACACGAACACAAAATATTTCATCTATATTTACTTTAATTGTGAGATCCTAAAGTGTGTATTTTTTCATTTTGTACAACAGTGTTTCCATATTACTGTGTAAAGCGTTATTCCTCTCCAATGCAAATGAACTGGACTCTCATAAAGACCCTGAACACCTCGCTGACTCATATTCATTCGGCCTCTTGTTCCTTTTCTTCCTTCAGAGGTTAACAATCATTCGTTTCTCAAACAGTAACTACTCAGAACATGTATCTCATGCCTTCCACATACATGTGTTATATATGTGTTCACATGGTCATATGGGTCTGTCCATGAAACTGGCTTTATTTTAGTATCTGTCACTTTTCCATCTTTTCAGACCCAATAATCAAAGGTAAATGTAGACAGATTTCCCCCCAGGATGGACCTAATGAGGACCTCAGAGAAATGCACAAAAATTATACTCCTGCTCTGATCCATCCCATAATTCATGAATTTATAATCAAATATTGGGTCCAAAAATAGGACCTAAATATGGACATTAAATCTCCCTAGGTGTCAGTGCATTAGATGTGTAAACATGTGTAAATGCTCTTCTATAGACTCCAAATACGGACACTGGGTTCAATGTGTGGATCCTAGTGGTTTTTCTAATCCACACATCAATCAATCATCAATCAATCAATTAAATTTCATTTATATAGTGCCAAATCATAACAAAAGTTCTCTCATGACACTTTATATAGAGAGTTGGTCCAAACCAGACTCTAAGCCAATTTACAGAAACCAACAGAATCCTCCAGGAGCAAACACATGTGAGTGGAGACAGTGGAAGGAAAAACTTCCCACATGTGGGTTTGGCATCAGTCTCAGTCTCATTCCAGGTTTTGGTGTGGAACACATTGTGTCCACTGGTGTTACATGTGGAACCTGAACATATAAACACATATAAATTGCGCATGATTTTGCAACAGCGGTCATTTTTGTTAAACACTCAGCCTTGGATAATTAGTTCAATTCCCAAAATGCACCTGTGAGAGAATAAAGAGATACTGAAAAAATGGTAGTGTGTAATTTTCGTGTCCGTTTGATCGTGTTACATGTGCCATGCCAGTACAGCTATTGTAAACTCAATGACTAACATCTCCCAAAATATTGGTCCGATCAACTGACCATTTCCACTAATCTGTTTATTGATCAAAAATACAAAAGTATGACAAACTGCAACAGTCAGCTCTGTACGGAGTTAGTGTGATGCCAGAGACACACACACACACACACACACACACACACACACACACACAGAGCCCACTGTTGTATTAAACCCTCGATATATTATAGCGTGGGTGTCAAACATACGGCCCACGGGTCAAAAACAGCTCGTCAAAGGGTCCTAGGGTACAATGAATGCAAAAATTACACCGAACATATTAACAATCATTTTAGTTCAGGTTCCACATTCAGACCAGTATGATCTCAAACGGGTCAGAACCAGTAAAATACTGCCATAATAACGACTACAAATTCTTCTCTTTGTTTTAGTGTAAAAAAAAAAAAAAGTTAAATTACATGAAAACGCTGACATTTCCAAACTAGAAGCACTCAGAGAGCGCAGACCTCTGCCAAGGCAGATCAGTGCCCCCCCCCCCCCCAATCACCACCAAAATTTCAAAATTTAAATCTTTGTTCCTTGTGCCAGTATCAACATTTACGAAATTTTCATCCAAATCCATCCATAACTTTTTGAGTTATCCTGCACACAGACAAACAAACAAACCAACACTGACAAAAACAGAACCTCTTTGGCGGAGGTAACTATTCTTTCACAAAAAAATGTGATTAAATATGAACAATATGAAATGGTTTTAGAGAAATAAGTGGAATTTTACCAATATTTGGTTGATGTTTCTCACATTTTTGTGCTTGTTTTGTTCTAGTTATTGTTTTTTTTGCTCATATTTTTTGTACATTTCTGTTTGTATTTCTTAAGTTTTGGTCCATTTTTGACTTTATTCATGGTTATTACCTCCGCCAAGGAGGTTATGTTTTTGCCAGGGTTTGTTTGTTTGTCTGTCTGTCTGTCTGTTTGTTTGTTTGTCTGTCTGTTTGTTTGTTTGTTTGTCTGTCCGTTAGTGTGCAACATAACTCAAAAAGTTATGGACAGATTTGGATGAAATTTTCAGGGTTTGTTGGAAATGGGATGAGGAAGAAATGATTAAATTTTGGTGGTGATCGGGGGTGGGGGGGCCCACGGGGGGGGGGGCACTGATCAGCCTTGGCGGAGGTCTGCGCTCTCCGAGTGCTTCTAGTTATGTTATTCTTCTGCTTTGCTTTGAACTCGGCTTGGCTTGGACGTAAAACTCCACATCTTCACATCTGTGACACAAACAGAATCATCTGGTCATGGCTAACGTCAGTGAAGGGTCATGTGACCAAACAACCCCGTGTGAAGTCATTTCCAGTGTTCAAGTTTCATGTGTTAAGTTTCTGCAGAACAACAAAGACAATGGACGCCGAATACAAACTGTGTGGAGAGTCCAGAAAAAGCGCAGGAGGACCAGTTCACGCCGTCCGGGGATGAGGAGGAACTGGAGCCCTGATCTCAGACTCCCAGGCATGTGTCCGCCTCCTCCAACCAGCGCTCCAGGACATAGACGGGTCCGGGTGTGTGGCGTCCGAGTGGCAGATGAACGCCTACTGTCGACACCAGAAAGGTCACGTAAAGTTACAGAGACACGTCTTCAGGGCAAAAATGTCTTGAAAACTAGAGAAAAAGCAGCAGAAATTCAGACCAAGGCAGAGAAGAGGATGGAGTGTGAGATGTAGAGTTTGGGTTCGATCGATGGAGGCCAAGGATTCGAGGTCATCACAGAAAATACTAATATGATCGGTGGCGTTTTGAGTCCGTTCAACTTCACACACAGTCTGCACAACCGACCTGGTTAGAGTGGGAGACGCAGTTTGGAAATGAACCAAACCTCCGCCTTTCAGGAGCTTTGATTCGCATCAGTACAAGTACACAGTACTGTACTGCAGTATCAGTATCTGTACTTCAACTGGAGTACTGGAGTAATGGAGTACTAGAGTACTAGAGTACTCACAGTAGGTTTAGTTTACACAACGTCCAGATGAATTTAAATGGATGAAACAAAACGAAGAAAAGACGACACATTGGACGACCATCAGAAAATATCCGACAACGTGAGACGGAAACCATGGAAACGACAAATGTGACAATTAAAGACAAATATGATGGAGAGAACACCGAGACACAGAGACAGTCCACATAGAGGACAGAGTCCACATAGAGGACAGAGTCCACATAGAGGACAGTCCACATAGAGGACAGAGTCCACATAGAGGACAGTCCACATAGAGGACAGAGTCCACATAGAGGACAGAGTCCACATAGAGGACAGTCCACATAGAGGACAGAGTCCACATAGAGGACAGAGTCCACATAGAAGACAGAGTCCACATAGAGGACAGTCCACATAGAAGACAGAGTCCACATAGAGGACAGAGTCCACATAGAGGACAGAGTCCACATAGAAGACAGAGTCCACATAGAGGACAGAGTCCACATAGAGGACAGAGTCCACATAGAAGACAGAGTCCACATAGAGGACAGAGTCCACATAGAGGACAGTCCACATAGAGGACAGAGTCCACATAGAGGACAGTCCACATAGAGGACAGTCCACATAGAAGACAGAGTCCACATAGAGGACAGTCCACATAGAAGACAGAGTCCACATAGAGGACAGAGTCCACATAGAGGACAGTCCACATAGAGGACAGAGTCCACATAGAAGACAGTCCACATAGAAGACAGAGTCCACATAGAGGACAGTCCACATAGAAGACAGAGTCCACATAGAGGACAGAGTCCACATAGAGGACAGAGTCCACATAGAAGACAGAGTCCACATAGAGGACAGAGTCCACATAGAGGACAGTCCACATAGAGGACAGAGTCCACATAGAAGACAGTCCACATAGAAGACAGAGTCCACATAGAGGACAGTCCACATAGAAGACAGAGTCCACATAGAGGACAGAGTCCACATAGAGGACAGAGTCCACATAGAAGACAGAGTCCACATAGAGGACAGAGTCCACATAGAGGACAGTCCACATAGAAGACAGAGTCCACATAGAGGACAGAGTCCACATAGAAGACAGAGTCCACATAGAGGACAGTCCACATAGAAGACAGAGTCCACATAGAGGACAGAGTCCACATAGAGGACAGAGTCCACATAGAAGACAGAGTCCACATAGAGGACAGAGTCCACATAGAGGACAGAGTCCACATAGAAGACAGTCCACATAGAAGACAGAGTCCACATAGAGGACAGTCCACATAGAGGACAGAGTCCACATAGAGGACAGTCCACATAGAGGACAGAGTCCACATAGAGGACAGTCCACATAGAGGACAGTCCACATAGAAGACAGAGTCCACATAGAGGACAGTCCACATAGAAGACAGAGTCCACATAGAGGACAGAGTCCACATAGAGGACAGAGTCCACATAGAAGACAGTCCACATAGAAGACAGAGTCCACATAGAGGACAGTCCACATAGAAGACAGAGTCCACATAGAGGACAGAGTCCACATAGAGGACAGAGTCCACATAGAAGACAGAGTCCACATAGAGGACAGAGTCCACATAGAGGACAGTCCACATAGAAGACAGAGTCCACATAGAGGACGGTCCACATAGAGGACAGAGTCCACATAGAAGACAGAGTCCACATAGAGGACAGTCCACATAGAAGACAGAGTCCACATAGAGGACAGAGTCCACATAGAGGACAGAGTCCACATAGAAGACAGAGTCCACATAGAGGACAGAGTCCACATAGAGGACAGAGTCCACATAGAAGACAGTCCACATAGAAGACAGAGTCCACATAGAGGACAGTCCACATAGAAGACAGAGTCCACATAGAGGACAGTCCACATAGAAGACAGAGTCCATATGGAGGACAGAGTCCACATAGAGGACAGAGTCCACATAGAAGACAGAGTCCACATAGAGGACAGTCCACATAGAAGACAGAGTCCACATAGAAGACAGAGTCCATATGGAGGACAGAGTCCACATAGAGGACAGTCCACATGGTGGTCCGTCCACATGGTGGTCCGTCTGTATGTTCTTTGGTACATGGGGGTTCAGTGTAGTTCTGGTTTCTGGGGACACGGACGCCATCTGAGGACACTCAGACTCTCAGCAGCATCGGGTGTCATCTGAGGATAGCCCCACCCCCTCCCAAGCCCTCCCCCCGGCTTAATGGTATAGGCGCACACACAGTGACACACAAATACACACTGACACACACACTCAGACACAGCGACACGCATGTGGTCTGTTCGCTGCAGTGGTCCTGTCCTCAGGTGAACCCAGTCCTCTGCCGCAGTCCACACAGACACACACACACAGACACACACACACAGACACACACACACACACACACACACACACACATATATACAGACACACAGATACACACACATATATACAGACACACAGATACACACACACATACACACACACACAGACACACAGATACACATACACACAGACACACACATATACAGACAGACACACATACACAGATGCACACACAGACACACACACACACACACACATACAGACACACACACATACACACAGATACACACAGACACACACACATACAGACACACACACACACACACATACAGACACACACACATACACACAGATACACACAGACACACACACATACAGACACACACACACACACACATACAGACACACAAACATACACACAGATACACACAAATATACACAAATACACACATTCACACAGACGCATACACACACACAGACACACACATACACACAACATAGACATGCACAGATACACACACATACACAGAGACACACATACACATAACACATACTGACACAGACACCCATCACTGACACACACACAAACACACAACACAGATACACACCAGCAAAACACACACACATACACACAACACTGACTGACAAAGACACACAACAGACACACACAGATAGACGCACATAGATACACAACACATTCACACACAATGCAGATTGACACAGAAACACACACAGTCACAGTCACACACAACACACAAACAAACAAACACACACACACACACACACAACACAGACCAACAACACACTGACACAAACACACAACAGACACACAGCACAGACTGACACAGACACAACACAGTCAAACCAAACACACAGCAGACACACAGACACACACACAGGGCCCCCCCCCCCCCACACACACACACACACACAGTGTTGGTGTGTGTCTTGTGAACAGTCATCAGTCAGTGCTGGAGCCTCCTGTGGACAGCAGAGGAACTGCAGCTACATTTAACAACAGAACACAGCAAATGAGTAATTAATGAAGATCAGTGGATTTATTACATGCATGGATCAATAATTAGGCTAATTATCCAGATTTATTCTTCAGCATCAGGAGCATCTGGGCTGAAGGAGGAGCCTGCAGGGGGCGCTGTAGTCCAACACATTAGTTCAACCTGATCAAAACGCCCATGATCTGAGCTTCAAACTGTTTACATGGACGGTCAAACAAAACCATCTGATCAGTATGAACCAAAGCATCTGATCACAACTTTATTAGCATGTGGGTGACGCAGTGGCGTAGTGGTTAGCATCTACGGCAAGAAGGTTACGGGTTCGACTCCCTGTTGGACCAGAGTCGTTAAGCGTAAAGTTTACATGTTCCCCCGCCAATGAAAACGGGTACATGTCGTCTAATTCTCACCATGAGCTAATGCTAATTGCTAATTCTAGGCACTGTGTGTATCATGTAAAATGCAGAGACAGAAGCTCCGCCCTGAAAAACCTGAGATAATGACATAAACTGAACCAATCAGCCTCATCTGTCCAAGAGGTACCGCCCTCTGCAGCTCAACTTTCCCTAAAATTGAAAGGTCAAAAGCATGGACATTAACATAAATACTGCATTATGAACAAAATTAGAATAATACATCTCCAGATTTTACATAACGTATAAAGAAACAAACAACTGAAAATACTATAGTCCTACAAAAATGAGCCGTATGTATTATTAATAAAGCCGGTTACTATGAACATACTCAGGAATTGTCTATGAAATCCCATATTATGAAATGTAATGATTTGGTTTACTATGAAATAATGCAAATAATGTATAAAGCCAAATTAAAGTGACTTCCTGTCTTTGTACAAAGGGTCTTCTCAACATGTGAGTCTAAATATGATTTGCGAGATGTTTGTGAATTTGTTGAACAAAAAGCAAGAAAATAGACTGTTAACGTGTTCTCTTGTTGGAAGCTCCAAGAATAAGTCTGGATTCTTTTAGGTCTCATTTTCATGAATTTAATTTGGCTAATCTGATTACAAACAAAGTACACAGTACGACTCAACGCTGAGGATCCACACCAAGCAGGAAATGGATCCAGACATTCCAACACACATCACTTTTATAATCCTTGTAACCTGGTCTTCAAACTCTGGGCTGATCCTTGTGCTAGGTGGGCTGGGTCCCAGAACATGGACTGGTGTCATGTGACTCTAAAGTCAAACAGATGTGAGACCTCACGTCTATGGAAAGCCCATACTGACAGTGTGTTTACCTCTGATCTGCTGTTATTTATGATTGTATGTGTGCACGTGTATTTAAAAGTGTGTCTAAAGTAAAACCTAAGTCCTGTGATCACAAATCTGTCAGTTTAGTGTGTGACCAAGATGTGACCCACACTAAGAACTGTACCACTGACCAGTGACACAGAGGAACCCTAAC